>NC_056734.1:663672461-663829961 GCF_019279795.1 Protopterus annectens
CTTTATTAGAAGTTGAGTAGGCCTGAAAACCCCTTTGGAAGCCGGTACCTGCACAGCGGCTCCGGACCCATCTGAAGGAGCATTGTCCGAAGGTCCTGCAATAGAAATATTTAAAGGCCTGGTTGGCTCCTCATGAAAGTCCGTTTCGGCCATCGGTTCTGAAATGGTCGACGACAGGGGCTGCAAAAGCGCCTCACTGACGACGGCCGAACCTGAAGCTGGCTCCGCTTGTGCACTATCATCAGATTTGGACCTCGGATGCCTGTCTTTATCCTTGCGACGTTTGTGAACTCCGGTAGCCGGAACCGTATCCGACATTTTGTAGTTAAAGTGCCTACCGAAGTAATGAAAAGCAAAATCGTACCTTCGCTTAATAGTACGTTGATTGAATCTAGCATAAAACCGACAACTAGCTACGTCGTGGTCAGGGCCTAAGCAAGGAATACAGTAAGAATGAAAATCCTTATGAGGTAATTTGCTTCCCACATGAAATATAATTATTAACCTTTTCTGACATCGGGGTGGAGCAAGAAAAAAGTTTCACCAACGGGGTACTTAGCTTTGAGTGGAGAAGAAAATCTTCGGACTGAAGTTTATCAGAAAAAATCGTCAGGAGTCAGCCGACTGGCACTTGCGAACTGCTATCACCGCATGGCAAGAAAGACTGGAGAAGATGGCGTCGGCTGTCAGCTTTGTACTCCTGGCGCTCTGATGTCAGGGAGCATGGTTGAACAGCCGACGCCGGACCCAGACTTTGGGATTCTGGCCGACCGAGGGCTGCCTGCCGGCAGGGGAGAACCCTACAGTCATGACTGCAACAGTGAAACACGATGAACATCTACTTGACCATAACTTGGTACACTGTGCAGCAAGGGCAAAACAAAACAAATTGTGCCGCTGGTGGATACTGATACAAGACAATGTAAAACAGCAAAAAATTACTAACAGAATTTCAATGCCTATTACTCTTCATTCTGAAAATACAGCTCTTAAACATGGCCTTAATGTACATCACCACAAATCTGGCTAGCTGTAAGAATCACTACACATGGTTTTCACTCTTACAACAAACTAATAAGAAGAAGACGGCAAACTACCAGAAGAGGGTTGGAGTTTCTGTACAGAAACTAAGAATGCTTTGAAAACCATTTCAAGGGCTGTCTATGTACAAGGTGTATAACACAAACACTCAAATAAACAAGTTTATTACAATGAAACTTTAACAATACAGAAATACAGAAAACCTAACCATACAAATTTACTGATACACATTTGTGCTAGCTGATGACATTAAAACATCAATGAAGTGTTTACATTACATAAGGGCTACCCAGCTTAAAATGGCACTGTGTCAAGTGGTCATCAGTTAAAAGACTTCAGACTCAAACTCAGTGTGCTAAAGGGCAAAACAACAATAGATCGGCATGGTACATACTAAGGGACAGCTTTCAGTAAAAAACACATGAAAGAAGTAGCAAATGAGCTAAGCCTAAAAAACTAAAATATATTAAGATTTCTTAATTTGGTTGACCCTGTGCTTTCCCACCTCAATCTCTACTAAATATACACAACATGTGACCATGCCAATGAATGACAGCACAAGCATCTGCAATACTTCCCGTTATGAGTGAATAGTAACACCATGCAAAATGACGATCTGCCAGTTATGCTCACTTGATGAGCAACAGACAATATTTATGTTGTGCCTGCAGACAATGGAATGCTACCATAACCTGCACTTGAAAAATTAGCACAAAAATAAACTTTGCATGCATTTAACGGCCATTCTGTTAGAAGGGGACTATTCCTGCTCCTCTCATTTAACTAAGTAGGTTATATTAGACAGTGATATTTTGTTTAGCAGCACAGCAATAAAGGCACAGAATGAGTCAGACACAAAAAAAAGCTAGCAGGTCAGCCATTAAGTGTGTATCAATATCAAGAGGCCTCTAGTCCCAAAGTATTCAGAGAAGTGGAATAATTCCTCCTATAGAAGAAACTCTGGATGACAGTGTTATTAACCTCTGACTCATCATTTCCTCACTCGTAACCTCACCTTCATCCTACATGGCACTTACCAATGATTAAGAAATAGGTTACTACTACTAACAAATTTGTAATATATGGTTAAATGTACTAGTGTGCATCACTAACATCTTCAGACATAAAAATCACATCAGGCAAACAAAATGATCGTATAATCAATATCAACTGTCACAAAATGCAAAGCCCATCCCCTACGTTTATTAGCCTATTACAATTCATGCATTGTACAGACCTCGGAAGCAGTGATCCACAGCTGGACAATTATACATTAATGATTTGATCATAATTTATTACAATGAAATTTTATAATACAGAAATAAACTGCGACCTTTACCAGGTCAAACTGTTATACCCTGCAAAGCAGGATGAAATCTAGAAATACACTAAATATGGTTACACAGTCAGGCATAATACACAGGTAGCTGAAAAACAGTTGCAGCCCTCACCAAACAATGTTGGGGACAAAGTCCAACAGCACCTAAAGTGCTGTGAGGGCATCTACACAAACAGCAACTTTTTAACAGAACTTGCCTTTAAGATGGTATGTTCATGAAATTCCAGCGCCTTCACAATTTTACGAACCATAATACTATACTTCACTTCTAAAAACCTAGATGAAACATGGGAAAAAAAAGCCATACAGTATAAATTGCATCACAGCGTAAAGCTCCTGTACAATATTTTCCAAATAAAAAGTTTTTCAAAACCATGAGTTTCATGGTCTCTGACAAGCAGGAAGAGGTTTAACGAAGTTTATTTTTTTCCTCAAGTCACCATAGTGTCTTAATTCACTGACGCTTGGCTATATAAAACAGCACAAGATGAGAAAAGGTTTAATCTCCAAACCTATTAGAAATGGTGGTGAAGCAGCTTTAGTACCGGCCACCTTGTGACATCACTGGAGGTCTCATTCCCATTGGTGGTCGAGGAGGTCCAGTCTGGTAGGGCGGTACCATTGGAGGTCCTTGGCCATATGGAGGCATGGGTCCTGGATGAAAGCCAGGCATGCCCTGTGGAGGACCACCAAACTGACCTGCAAATAAAAGCATTTTTTTCAGACTAGGAATATCAATTTTACAGTGAAATTCTACACTTTTCCACCATTTTAAAGAAATGTCAAAATATACTAAATAGATCACCATAAAATATAGTTTTATAATTTCTGAGCTAAAACTAACCACTGAACATTACATTTCCAACTTAACATGGCCAAGATTCACTGTAATGTAAAGTAAATATCAGGCTAAAAAACTGGCACAATAATACTAAACTGCACTCCAGAAAGTTAAAACTGGTACATCTGGTAAAGAACAAACAAAACAAGTCAAGAAATACAAATAATGAACACCTCTCTCTGAAAACACACAAACACTGACATAACTAGGTAGTCAGGGACTCTCACCAAAGAACTGTGGATTAACTAGGAATCCCCCTCAAAATAACAGTTAAATAACACAGAAACTGAGTGACAGTCAATTACTTTCCATATAACACATACGAGAGTGGAAAGAGTGCTTTTTCAAATTAAAAACTGCCTGTTTTTACAGAAACACAAATCATCTTTTAGGAGAACTCGACCTCAGACTGCCTACCTTTTAAATAACTACTTTACCAGATACCTGCAGGCGAGTACTGAGTTTTATGTACAAACGACACTTTACAAGCCTTTAAATGCAGTACAAGCACTTGCTATGCTCCTGTAAAAGAAAGGACAGCTGCAAGTCAAGCAATAAGTATACGACGCTGCTCCTAAACACAGACTCGACATGCTACAACAGCGAGTCACAGAATTAACAGCACAATTAGAGAAACTTAATAAAGCTTTTGCAGACATTTATACACACTGCTATTGTTTTCTTCAACTTTGCTAGTGTTATGAGATGCCATTTCAGAAACCTAACTACGAAGGCTGCGTGTGGCATCAGCAGAGCAGGAAGGTCTTACAAGTGCTGCAGTGCTAACTGTTCAAATCATGCCAAAGCTTGGCAAAATGCTACATCAGCACAGTATCATGTAAAGAAATGATTTTTGCATATCTTCATCCATGACTCCTTTCCCCCTATTTATCAATAATGAATATAATTCATGTGACAGTTATGTCCGATCCTTAGCCATCACCATAAAACTAGCTGTAATAGAATAATGTCTCAAAAAAGAAACAAATAAGAGAACTTTATGGTTAGACAAAAGCAAACAATTGCATTTCCTCCATAATACAGTACTGCTCCTACATTTAGGGCCTACACAGGGTTCCAGCTAGAAACATCTCAGCACCGTACTCAAATGTTCCTATGGACCTTACAAAATTACTAAATATAAACTTGGTACTGATACATGGCAAAATGGCAGGGGACACAAAGCATGTCACACACTATCATGTGCACTACCTTATGCTTAAATACTATACAACATCTTAGCTCTAGATGATCTTTAAGGGTAAAGTCTACCACAAAAGTACAGTTTTGTACCTACCATAAATATAGATGTTCGAGTGTTCACCCTGCTGCAGTCATCACACTTGGGTTATCCTGCCATCAGGCGGCCCCCACAGTCAGCCCGAATTCCAAAGTCTTGGTCCGGCGTCGGTTGCTGTCGCTTCTTCCCTGACGTCAGTGCGCCACGGGTATATAAGAGGCATCCGACGCCATTTTCTTCAGGTTTTCTTGCCCCAGATGTCAGGTGCCCCCAAAAGGCAAAAGATATATATATATATATATATATATATATATATATATATATATATATATATATATATATATATACATACATACATACATATGGCTATAGAAAAATAAAACAAAACCCTTAGGTACAAGCAAATACACTACAGAGGTAGTATAGGATAAAGTGGTAGAGATAAGTTCAGCTAGTTCAGAGGGGATGGAGGGAGGGTAACCTGGACTGTAGCAGGGTGAACACTCTAACATGTACATTTATGGTAGGTACAAAATTGTACTATGTTCATCGTGTTACCCTGCTGCAGTCATCACACTTGGGTTGAATCCCAAAGCTAAGGAGGGGAGGTGGAATCAAACAGGGTTAGAAGAGGCTAGTAGGCCCTGCAAAACTGCAGTGGCAAAACCAGCTCTAGTCAGAGTAAAAAGGTAAGTGATAGTGTTTGGTGAAGGTGTGCACTGAACTCCAAGTAGCAGCTTCCAGAATATCCTTGGTTGGCACTCCCCTGAGAAAGGCTGCTGATGTAGCTGTAGCCCTGGTGGAGTGAGACCTAATGTTAGCAGGTACTGGTTTCCCATGATGTGTGTAGCAGAAACGTATGCAATGTCCTATCCATTTAGAAATTGTCTGTTTTGAGATAGCTTTTCCTTGTGATCCTGTAGCATAGGCTACAAAGAGCTGGTCAGTTTTTCTGAAAGCCTTAGTTTTATCCAAGTAGTAACGTAATTGCCTGTGAATGTCCAAAGAGTGCAGGAGTCTTTCTCCTTTATTCTAGGGATTTGGGAAGAAGGTGGGCAAATAAATGGTTTGGTTTAGGGCCACACTGGATACCACCTTTGGCATAAAGGAAGGATTAGTCCGTAGAGAAACTCTGTCTTGATGAAAAATGAGGAAAGGTTCCACTGCCATTAGTGCCTGTAGCTCTGAGACTCTTCCAACTGAGGTTATTGCTAGTAGTAGGGCAGTTTTCCATGAAAGAAATCTTAAATCAGTTGAAAAAGCTGGTTCAAAGGGCGGCAGTGTAAGCTTTTCCAGGACAAAGTTGAGATCCCAAGTAAGTGTTGGAGCTCTCCTCGGCGGTCTTAAGTTCTTAGCCCCTCTGAGGTACTGTCTTATGAGTGGATGTGAAAATAAAGGAGGATCCATGCTGTAATGAGCTGAAATTGCTGAGGCGTGGATCTTAATAGATGAAAAGAAAAGTCCTTTGTAAGTTGAGATCCCAAGTAGGTGTTGGAGCTCTCCTCGGAGGTCTTAAGTTCTTAGCCCCTCTGAGGTACTGTCTTATGAGTGGATGTGTAAATAAAGGAGGATCCGTGCTGTAATGAGCTGAAATTGCTGAGGCGTGGATCTTAATAGATGAAAAGGAAAGTCCCTTGTGTAACATCTCAGTTAAATATTGTAGAATCTGAGGAATGTTCGGCTCTAGGGGATTTAGGCCTTTAGCCTGATTCCAGGAGCAAAATCTTTTCCATTTGTCTGAATAGGTTTTCCTGGTGCTGGGCCCCCTGGCCTCCATAATTACATCCATAACAGCTTTGGATAAAGGTGTTGGCTGGTTGTTTAGGTAATTTGCCATGCAGCCAGGTTTAAAGTCTTAAGCTGGCTGTGTAGAATCAGATTGTCTTGCTGGGTGAGCAGGTGTGGAATTTGTGGCAAAAGCAATGGTGGGCCCTGGGCCATGGTCCTTAAAATTGGATACCAATGTTGGTGTGGCCAATCTGGTGCAACGAGAATCATTTGTGGCCTCTCTAATCTGACTTTCAGCAGTACCTTTGCTATAAGAGGCAGTGGAGGAAAGGCATACACTGTCAATGTTTTCCAACTGAATGAGAGAGTGTCCACTTTCCAAGCTAGTGGATGGAAGGTCCTTGTGCAAAATTTTTGAAGTTTGTGGTTGTGGGGGCTTGCAAACAGATCTATGTCTGGGCATCCCCATTTTTGAGCTATCATTGCAAATACTTGTGGGTCTAGTTTCCATTCGTGTGGATCCATGATGTTTCTGCTTAGGTCGTCTGCCAATGTGTTTTTCTTTCCTGGCAGGAATTGTGCTTGTAATTGAACCTGGTAAGACAGTGCAGTGTTCCACAAGGTCAATGCTTGCCTGCATAGAGGTTAGGAATGTGTGCCCCCTTGCTTGATTATGTACCACATAACTGTGGTATTGTCTGTCCTTATTAGTAGTTGTCCTGGGTGTAGAAGGTCCTTGAAAGCTGTTAGGGCATTCTGCACTGCTAGCATTTCTTTTGATTGATATGCAGGTGTCTCTGATCTGTAGTCCATTTGCCCTGAATGCACTGTCCTGCCATGTGTGCTCCCCATAGATAGTCCGATGCATCTGTTGTCATAGTCTGCCTGGCTGTGGGTAAGGTGAAAGGCTGACCCTTGTTGAGGTGACATGCCTGTGCCCACCATAGAAACTCCTGTTGAAGGCAGGGAATGAGTGGAATCATTGTTTCCAAGCTGTGGCTGTGCTGAGTCCATACACTTTTCAGGCACCATTGTAATTTCCTCATATGCAGTTTTGCAAATGGTATTAGTACAATGCAAGATGCCATGAATCAAAAAGGCCTGCAGAATTTTTCTTGCAGGGAGCTGGGTCTTTGTTGCCATTATTTTGAAACATTGAAACAGTTGTTGTTGTTTGTCTGGCGTGAGATAAGCCATCTGGGCCGTTGTATTCAAGCTGGCACCCAGGAATGTTATGTTTTGTGAGGGCACTAGTTTTGATTTCTTTTCGTTTACTGTGGACCCTAGGCAACTTAGAAGGTGTTTGACAAATGCCAGATGCTGTAGAAGAATGTCCTTGCTTTCTTCTTGAATAAGACAGTCGTCCAGGTATGGGTATATTTGAATTCCTCTGTCTGCAGTATGCAATTACTGGTGCCAGGCATTTTGTGAAGACCCTGGGCGCAGTAGATAAGCCAAAGGGCAGTGCAGAGAATTGATAATGCATTGAACCTGCAATGAAGCGGAGGTATCTTCTGCAATTTTGTCTGATAGGGACATGCAGGTATGCCTCCTTGAGGTCCAAAGTGACTAGCCAAGAATTCTTGCCCAGCATGGGAAGAAGCTGCTGTAGTGTTAGCATCTTGAATTTTGGTACTTGCAGATAGGTGTTCAGAATTGAAAGATCCAGAATGGGTCTCCATGCTTTGTCCTTTCTTGGAACTAGGAAGAGTCTTGAGTAAAATCCTTGTCCCTGCTCCTGTGTAGGTACCTGTTGAATGGCTTACATGTTCATGAGAGCTGTAATTTGTTTTTGTGCCTCTGCCCATTGATTTGGTGGCAGGTTTGGCATTCCTTTGATCCTTGGTAAGGTATGAAAGTGGAATCTGTATCTTTGAGAGACAATGTTTAGAACCCATTTGTCTTTTGTGATGATGTGCCAGTTGTCTGCAAAAAAAAGTTAGTTTTCCTCCCAAGGGTGTTGCCAGGAGAGATTTGCTTGGTAGTTTTGAGGATAGAGTCATTCTGTCTGCCTTCTGCTAGCTTGGGGCCTGTCTTCTCCTCCTTTCTGGGTAGCAGAACCCCATTGGTGAGGTTTGTAAGGGCCCTGTGACTGACCTTTGCTCCTTGGGCATCTGTATTTGCCCCCTGTGATCTGTCTGAAGCTGGAAAGGACAAATTTTTTGTTGGCCAATTTCTGCTGAAGCGAGGGGGTTGTACCTGCAAGAAATCCTTGACCGTTTGCATAGATTTAGCCTTATCCTCCATTTTCTTTAAAACCACTTCTGCTTTGACACCAAATAATACATCCTGTTGTAAAGGTGCATCTAATAATTTTGCTTTAACATGGTCAGGGAGGGTTTGCTCTTTTAAACCAAGCATGTCTACGAATGACTGAGCCAGTAACAGCTGCTCTAAAGGAAGCTTCCAGTGAATCAAATCCGCATTGTAAAGTATGCTTGCCCACCTGTTCAGCTGCATGCAACAGATCCTGCATTTCCTTGAACTCAGGCTGTTCTGAGTGTGTGCTCATTTTTTGTTTTAACTGAGACATCAGGAATTGTTGATATTTCAACATGTGAATCTGGCAATTTAATGCTCTCACAGCCAGAGTTGCAGAGGTGTATATTTTCTTTCCCCATCTATCTAGGGCTCTGGAATCTCTTTCAGAGGGCACAGGATTTTTAGCCATAGAAGGCTTTGCTCCCTTATGACCCTGGGATATTGTTTCTGGGTCAGCTACAGGGCTTTTATAAAGGAATTTGTGAGAGTCAGGTACTCTGTAGTATCTGTCTGGTTTGGCTGGAGGAGGAGGTAGAGAGTCTGGATTTAAATTAGACTCCAAGTAGACATCATCCACAATATCTAAAACAGGAGGAATAGCAAGAGGTCTGTGCTGGGGTAATAGAAGGAACTCTTGGAGCCTTTTCTTAGAATCTGAGTAGTCCTGGCCTTCCCAGTGGAAATGTTCCCTCATGGTATGTAATGTTTCCCCAAAGGAGTAGTCTTCAGGGGGAGATGATGAGGGAAAAGGGTCTTCAGCATCAGAATTCTCATAAGGTGGAAAAGTGTAATCCTGTTCCTCAAAAGAATCGGAGGAGAGAGAAACCTGGTCAGAGGATGCATAATCCTCCTCTTGTCTTGGTCTTTTATCAGGAGGGGGATGGGAACCCCTGATAAGGGTAATTAAATCTTCAGCCATCTTAAGCATCTGTTTCTTAGGCATGGGGCCTTGACCTGTAGACTGATGAACAGTTTTCTTAGGTTTTAAAGGAGTTTTAAGTTTAGCATAAGATTTAATGGTGAGTGTAGTCGGTCTGAAGACACCTTCTGCAACCGAAGGTGTTTCCTCTGCACCGGTGTCTAAATCTGCTACAGTGTCGATAGATGGCTGCTTCGGCCTAGTAGACTCGGCGTGGGAATCGGCAGATGTCTGGGGTTCCAGCTCTGCGGTTGTCAGGGGCTGCGTAGGAAGCTCACTGAAAACCGGAGAACCGGCGACAGGCACAGAGGCCTCGGGGTCTGGCTTATTCCTAAGCTGCCTGTCCTTATCCTTGCGTTTTTTTATGAATTGCGGTCGTCGGCTGCTCCGACGGCATGATATAATTGAATTTCCTACCAAAGTAATGCCGTGCGAAGTCAAAATGGCGTTTGATAGTGCGTTTATTAAACCTAGCGCAAAACCGAGAACCTTTGACGTCGTGGTCTGGGCCTAGGCAAGGAATGCAATAGGAATGGAAGTCCTTATGAGGTTATTTGCTTCCCACAAGAAATGCAACTGTTAACTTTTTCTGACATCGGACTGAGGCAAGAAAATTTTCCCCAACGGGGTACTTAGCTTTATTGAAGACTTTGGACTGAAATTCAAATCGAAAATCTCAGGTGTTGGCCGACCGGCACTTGCGAACTGCTTCTGCTTCGGGCACCTCGCGGCAAGAAAGACTGAAGAAAATGGTGTCGGATGCCTCTTATATACCCCTGACGTCAGGGAAGAAGCGACAGCAACCGATGCCGGACCAAGACTTTGGAATTCGGGCAGACTGCGGGACCACCTGACGGCAGGATAACCCAAGTGTGATGACTGCAGCAGGGTAACACTATGAACATCTGCACAACATACAGCAGAATACTGTGACATGGAGGTGATTTCTGGACGGCGCAGTGGTGCAGCGGTAGTGTTGTCGCCTCAAAGGAATAGGTTCTCCGGTTCGATTCTCGGCTGGGGTGCCTTCTGCGCAGAGTCTGCATGTCCTCCCTGCATTCGTGTAGGTTTCCTCAGAGTGCTCCAGTTTCCTCCCAGGTTACAAAGATATACGTCTGGAGCGTTTCTCCCCGGGCCTCTGCTGAAAATTGGCTCGTTCCAAGTCGGACTTTCCCCGATTCAATAAATAAATAAATTTACCTTCAACCACCTCTGTAAGGCATGGAAAACAAATAAGTTAGATGAAATTGTAAAGCAACACCATCCATCAGCAACTTTTGATGTCCTTCTATTCTCATGTTGCAGTATTCTTAACCTTTGGGTTATCCTCCACCTAGCGACCTGAATGTTAGCCAGAATACAAAAGCTTTAGTCACTGCAAGGCACATGGGATGTCTGACGCTGGCCAAAGGGAATGTGGGTCATAAAAGTGACATCTGCACGTACCTTCCTCAAAACTTCTCTGCTGCCAGTTCAACTTTAGCTCAACCTGCCGTTTCTGCCATCGGATCCTGCGATTAAAGTTAAGTACCCTGTTGAGGAAATTTCTCTTATTTTCTTGGCCACTGCATGCCTCCCCAGGTTCATGTCATCCATAAAAGGAAAGTGTAGGTGTGGACGTCAGATCTCTCATAAGGACACCCATGATCTGTGCATTTTGCCTGGGGCTCAGCCACGACCATAAGGCCTGCGCCATTTGTCAAGCCTTCATCCTGAAGACCCTTCGCAGCTGTCTGCACGCTCTTAAAATATCCCTGGAAAACCAGAGACTTAAACGCCTGGCTCTTGGGATGGAAGGGCCTTTTGGCCTTTTTCAGTGGCTCGGCAGTATGACCAAAGTTTCTAGGCATGAAACTAACACTGCACCTCTTCCACCAGACATTCCCCATGTGGCCGAGGTACACCTGGAGGAATGTATAGAACCCAGCCAACTTGGGTATAGCAAGTAGCATTTCGGAGGCAGCACAAAGTACAGTTTTGTACCTACCATAAATGTAGATGTCCGATAGATATGCAACTGCAGTCCTGACATATGGGTTGCCCTGCCTCAGGCAGCCCTTCGGTCGGCCGGATTCCAAAGTCTGGGTCTGGCGTCGGCGGATGTTGCCTCTTCCCCGTCAGAGCGGCTGGGGTACAAAAGCATCAGCAGACGCCATCTTCTTCAGTGTTTCTTGCCCCAGATGCCAGGTGCCCTCCAAGGAAGGCTAAATTTAGAGAATGGATAAAAATTCCAGACATGCACAACAGTAATAAACTGATACACCATAACAGATATCCCCAGCTAATTTGAAAAAGGGGGAGTGGACCCAAAAAAGAGAATTACAGAGGGGTAGGAGGGAGGGAAAACCTGACTGCAGTTGCATATCTATCGGACATCTACATTTATGGTAGGTACAAAACTGTACTATGTCCTTCAAGAATGCAACTGCAGTCCTGACATATGGGTTGAATACCATAGCCAAGCTGGGGGTGGTAGGATCTAAGATAAGGATGGTGTAGCTAAAATGCCCTGCAGGACTGCAGAAGCAAAGCCTGCTCGGGATCTGGAATATAAAGGCAGGTTGTAATGTTTGGAAAATGTATGCACGGAGCTCCATGTAGCAGCTTCTAGAATGTCCTTTGTAGCCACCCCTCTTAGAAACGCTGTGGAGGTGGCTGTAGCTCTGGTGGAGTGTGGCCTGATATTGACTGGCACACCTTTTCCATGGAAAGAGTAGCAGAATCGGATGCGGTTTCCAATCCATTTTGAAATTGTTTGTTTGGAAATTGCCTTTCCTTGTACTCCAGCAGCGTAAGCTACAAATAGTTGGTCAGACTTTCTGTTGGCCTTTGTTCTGTCCAAGTAGTAGCGCAATTGCCTGTGTATGTCCAAAGTGTGCAGAAGCTTTTCTCCTTTATTTTGAGGATTGGGAAAGAAAGCAGGCAGGTGAATTGCTCGATTTAGAGAAACCCTGGATATCACTTTTGGCATGAATGAAGGAATGGTTCTTAAAGAGACTCTGTCCTGATGAAAAATGAGAAATGGAGGTACTGCCATGAGGCCTGTATCTCCGAGACTCTTCTTGCTGAAGTAATTGCCAACAGGAAAACTGTTTTCCAGGAGAAAAATTGCAATTCTGAAGATGCTGCTGGCTCAAAAGGAGGAAGAGTTAATTTTTCCAAGACGAATTTGAGGTCCCATGCAGGCACTGGTGGTTTTCTTGAAGGTTTGATATTCTTTATCCCTCTTAGAAACTGTCTTAGCAAAGGATGTGAAAACACAGGTGGATCACAGTTGTATTTTGCTGAAATTGCTGAAGCGTGTATTTTTATGGAAGAATATGAAAGGCCATTGTGAAGCATTTCTGCCAAGTATTCTAGTATCTGTGGGATGCTCATTACTGATGCATCCTGACCCTTGTTGGCATTCCAGATGTTGAATCTCTTCCATTTGGCTGAATAAGTTTTTCTGGTGGAAGGCCTGCGTGCTTCCAGTAAGATCTCTTGAACTTTTTTGGAGAGAGAGGTATGGGGAGAAGTCATGGAATCCTCCACGCTGTCAGTTGTAATGTTTGCAGGTTGGGATGAACAGTCCTGTAATTGTGCTGAGTTATAAGCAGAGGCCATTGAGGCAGGAGCCACGGCTTGGTGCGAGTTATGCTCCTTAGTAATGGATACCAGTGCTGTCTTGGCCAGTCTAGAGCTATCAAAATGCCTTTCGGTTGTTCTGCTTTGATCTTCAGTAACACCTTGGTCATTAATGGTAGAGGTGGGAATGCATATATTGTTAGAGAATTCCAGCTGAAGAAGAGAGCATCCATTCTCCAGGCTTGAGGATGGTGTCCTTGAGCAGAACTTCTTCAGATGATGATTGAGGTGCGAGGCAAAGAGATCTATGTCCGGCCTTCCCCATGCATGAGTTATTTGTGAAAAAATGTCTGGATGCAACATCCATTTGTGCGGGTCCATAATGTTTCTGCTTAGACTGTCCGCCAGAACATTGTCCTTGCCTGGGACAAACTGGGATTGCAACTGTATGTTCAGTTTCAGGGACGTTTCCCAAAGAGTCATTGTTAGTCTGCAGAGGGGGTAAGAATGGGTGCCTCCCTGTTTGTTTATGTACCACATAACAGTGGTGTTGTCTGTCTTTATTAGCAGATGACCCTGCTGAAGAAATTTTCTGAAGGCCTCGATTGCATGAATCACTGCCAACATCTCTTGATGTGCAGATGCAATTCCCGGGGTGCCCATTGCCCTTGAATGCATCTGCCCTCCATGTGCGCCCCCCATCCATGATCTGAGGCGTCTGTTGTAATGGTTTGGCTTGCTTGAGGTTTGTTGAAAGACATGCCTTTGTTTAGCTGGCTTGCTTGTGCCCACCACAAAAATTCCTTTTGTAGACATGGAATGAGTGGAATAATTGCTTCTAAGTTGTGGCTGTGTTGAGACCATAAACCTTTTAGGTACCATTGTAGTTTTCTCATCTGTAGTCTTGCCAGTGGAATCAGAAGAATGCAAGATGCCATGAAACCCAGGGCCTGCAGGATTTTCCTTGCAGTCATCTGGGTGTGCTTTGCTAGGCTTTTGAAGTAATCTGGTAATTGTTCTTGTTTTTCTTCTGTGAGGAAAGCCATTTGTGAGTTTGTGCCCAGTTTGGCTCCTAGAAAAATTATTTGTTGGGATGGCAGTAGTCTTGATTTTTGAATGTTGACTGTGTATCCCAAAGCCTGTAGTAAGTGAATGACATAGTCCAAGTTTCTTATCAAGGCTTGCTTGCTGTCCGCTTGTATAAGGCAGTCGGTCCAGGTAAGGGTATATTTGTATCCCCTGAAGTCTGCAATGTGCAATTACTGATGCCAGGCATTTCGTGAATACTCTGGGTGCAGTAGATAAGCCAAAAGGCAATGCTGAGAATTGATAATGCTCTGACCCTGCAAGAAATCTGAGGTATCTTCTGCAGCTGTGTCTGATTGGGACATGCAGGCATGCCTCCTTGAGGTCCAGAGTAACCAGCCAAGACCCCTTGCCCAGCATGGGAAGAAGTTGCTGTAACGTCAGCATTTTGAATTTTGGCACAATGAGAAAAGTGTTTAGAGCGGACAAGTCCAGTATAGGTCTCCATTGCTTTTCTTTTCTTGAAACAAGGAACAGTTTTGAGTAGAATCCCTGGCCTTGTTCCTGAGGAGGAACCTTTTCTATTGCTTTGATTTGTAGCAGCTTTGAAACTTGTATGAGTGCCTCTGCCCTTTGATTTTGTGGCAGGTTTGGCATGCCTTGTCTTGCTGGTAAGGTATGGAAGTGGAACCTGTAACCTTTGTCTATTATGTCCAAAATCCATTTGTCCTTTGCAAAAACGTGCCAATTTTTTGAAAATAAAGATAATTTTCCACCTAAAGGTGCTTCTCTTTGAGCCTTGGTCGGCGGTGTCAAAGTCAAGTCATTGTGATTGTCCCTGTGGAGCAGTAGAAGTCCCTGCGCCACTTCTCTGATTAGTTGGTTGCCATTGGCGGCCCCTGTAGGAGCCTCGGTATTGCCCTCTACCTCAAGCACGCCTGTTTCTTCCCCTCTGGAACTTGTCAGTGTCTGGAAAGGACCAATTCTTCGAAGGCCAATTCCTACTGAACCTTGGTGGCTGAACGTGGAGGAAATCTTTGACTGTTTGTACTGATTTAGCCTTTTCCTCAATTGATTTCAACACACCCTGTGCATTAGCACCAAATAGCTTGTCTTTTTCCAGAGGTGCATCTAGAAGCTTTACTTTAACATGATCTGGCAATGTCTGTTCTTTCAACCAAGCATGTCTACGTATGACGGCCCCTGTCATAGCTGCCCTACATGAAGCTTCCAATGCATCATAGCCACACTGAAGAAAATGATTGCTAACCTGCTGAGTATTATGAACCAAATCCTGCAAGGCCTTTCTATCTAAAGGCTCAGGAGAGGCTAACTTTTTCTGCAAATCATCCATCAAGAAATCCTGATACTGAAACATATGAAAAAGACAGTTAAGTGCCCTCATGGCAAGGGTGGATGAGGTATAAACTTTTTTACCCCACCTCTCCAGGGACCTAGATTCCCTGTCTGCGGGCAAAGGATTTTTGGCCGTGGAAGCGGCCACTCCTCCTTTGGGCCCCTGAGAAATAGTTTCTAGATCCACAGAGTGGGCCTTAAAGAGATGTTTATGAGTTTCAGGAAAGTACAGTTTTGTACCTACCATAAATGTAGATGTCCGATAGGCATGCATCTGCAGTCCTTACAAATGGGTTGTCCTGTCGTCAGGCAGCCCTTCGGTTGGCCGGATTCCAAAGTCTGGGTCTGGCCTCGGCTGGTGTCACACTTCACCCGACGTCATTGCGGCAGTTATTCGGGTATAAAGGCATCAGCCAACGCCATTTTCCTCAGTGTTTCTTGCCCCAGATGCCAGGTGCCCTCTAGGAAGGCTAAATTTGGAAAAATGCAAATGGTTCCAAATAGTAGAGAGCAAACAAAAAATAAGCATGTATGTACATATATACAAACAAATACACCATAATAGATTCCCCCAGCTAGCTACAAGATGGGCAAATACCCTAGGAGTACCACAGAGGGGAAGGAGGGTGGGTAATCCTGACTGCAGATGCATGCCTATCGGACATCTACATTTATGGTAGGTACAAAACTGTACTATGTCCTTCAAGGATGCATCTGCAGTCCTTACAAATGGGTAGAATACCATAGCCAAACTGGGGGAGGAGAAATTAGTTTATGGTGTAGTTAAGATCCCTTGCAAAACAGCAGTGGCAAAACCAGCTCGGGATCTGGAGTATAAAGGTAAATTATAATGCTTGGCAAATGTATGCACGGAGCTCCAAGTAGCAGCCTCTAAAATGTCTTTGGTAGCCACTCCTCGTAAGAAAGCTGTGGTAGTGGCTGTAGCCCTTGTAGAGTGAGGCTTGATGTTTTCTGGAGTCTTCTTCCCATGGTAGGAGTAACAAAATCTAATGCAATTTCCTATCCATTTAGAGATGGTCTGTTTTGAAATTACTTTTCCTTCCATTCCTGTCGCATATGCTACCAGTAGCTGGTCAGTCTTTCTATTGCTCTTGGTCCTGTCCAGGTAGTAACGCAATTGCCTATGTACATCCAAGGTATGCAACAGTCTTTCTCCCCTGTTCTGTGGGTTGGGGAAGAATGTAGGTAGGTGGATAGCTTGATTTAAAGATACTCTGGAGACCACCTTAGGCATAAAAGTAGGATTAGTTCTCATGGACACTCTATCTTGATGGAAGATCAGGAAGGGTTGTACTGCCATTAATGCCTGTAGCTCAGATACCCTTCTTGCTGAAGTGATTGCAAGCAGGAAAGCAGTTTTCCATGGTAAGTACTGTAATTCTGCTGTTGCTGCTGGCTCGAAAGGAGGGAGTGTCAACTTTTCTAGCACGAAGTTCAAGTCCCATGCTGGCAATGGTGGCTTCCTAGGTGGTTTTACATTTTTAATTCCTCTCAAACTGCCTGAGCAGAGGATGCGAGAAGAGTGGAGGATCCAAGTTGTATTCTGCTGAGATAGCTGATGCATGAATCTTAATGGAAGAATAGGACAGGCCGTTGTGGAAGAGCTCTGCCAAGTATTCCAGGATGTTAGCTATGTTTACCAGTGACACATTCTCTCCTTTTGCAGTACTCCAAATGAGATATCTTTTCCATTTTGCTGAATCATTTTTTCTTGTTGAGGGTCTGCGAGCCTCCAAGATAATGTCTTTAACCCTTTGGGATAAATTTGGGTTATGTGGTCTTATGCAATGTTCCAGGCAGTCAGCTGCAGTGTTTTCAGGTTTGGATGCAGGGTGTTGTAGTTGTTCTGTGTTAACAGTAAGGGAACTAGAGGTAGAGTCCATATTTGTTCCCCGAGACATGCTCCTCAGTAATGGGTACCAATGTTGCCTTGGCCAGTCTGGAGCTATCAGGATGATCCTTGGACGGTCCTCTGATTTTCAATAGCACCTTGTGCATCAAAGGAAGTGGTGGGAATGCATATGCTGTCAGGTTTTTCCAACTGAAAGATAGGGAGTCCACTTTCCAAGCAAGTGGGTGGTACGTCCTTGTGCAGAATTTCTGCAGTTGGTGATTGCGTGGGGATGCAAATAAGTCTATTTCTGGTAGCCCCCACTGTCTTGTAATGGTTTTGAAGATGTCCGGATGCAGCATCCATTCGTGGGCATCCGTGGCAGTTCTGCTTAGTATGTCTGCTAGAATGTTTTCTTTTCCTGGCACAAAGATTGCTTGTAACTGGATGTTGAAGCTCAGGGCCACATTCCAGAGGTCCATTGCCATCCGGCATAGAGGGTACGAATGTGTGCCTCCCTGTTTGTTGATGTACCACATAACTGTGGTGTTGTCTGTCCTTATCAACAGTGGACCTTGTTGAAGAAATGGTCTGAATGTCTGAATTGCCAGTTTTACTGCCAGCATTTCCTTTTGATTTGTGTGTAGGTGCAGCTGGTCTTGAGTCCATAAACCTTGTATGCACTTGTCCAGCATGTGCGCCCCCCCAACCGAGGTCTGAGGCGTCCGTTGTGATTGTCTGGCTTGGTTGAGTACTGTGGAAGGGCAGTCCTTTGTTTGACTGACAGGCCTGAGCCCACCATTGGAATTCTTGTTTCAGGCATGGGATTATTGGAATTTGGGTTTCTAGGCTGTGCTTGTGCTGAGACCATAAATTCCTTAGGTACCACTGTAACTTTCTCATATGCAGTCTGGCATGTGGAACCAATATTATGCAGGATGCCATGTAACCCAAGGCTTGCAGGACTTTTCTTGCTGTTAGCTGGTTCTGCTTTGTCAATGCCAAGTAGTAGAGAGTGAGTTGCTCCTGTTTTTCTACTGTTAGGAATGCCATTTGTCTTGATGTGTCCAGTTCTGCACCCAAAAAAGTTATCCTTTGGGATGGTATCAGTCTTGACTTTTTTATATTGACTGTGTATCCCAGGGCTTGCAGTAGATAAATGACCCTTTTCAAGTCTTCTGTTAGTTTGTTTTTGTTGTCCGCTTGTAACAGGCAGTCGTCCAGGTAAGGGTAAATTTGAATTCCCTGAAGCCTGCAATGAGCAATTACTGATGCCAGGCATTTCGTGAATACTCTGGGTGCAGTAGATAAGCCAAAGGGCAATGCTGAGAATTGATAATGCTCTGATCCTGCAAGAAATCTGAGGTATCTTCTGCAATTTGGTCGTATGAGGACGTGCAGGTATGCCTCCTTGAGATCCAGAGTTACCAGCCAAGACTCCTTGCCCAGCATGGGAAGAAGCTGCTGTAGGGTCAGCATTTTGAATTTTGGGACAATGAGGAATGTGTTTAAAGCGGACAGGTCAAGAATAGGTCTCCATTGGTTTTCTTTTCTTGGTACCAGGAAGAGTCTGGAGTAAAATCCCTGTCCTTGCTCCATAGGTGGTACCTTCTCTACAGCTCTCATGCTTATTAAGTGAGTTATTTGTTTTAGAGCTTCTGCCTTTTGATTTGGAGGTAGGTCTGGCATTCCTCTCTTCCTTGGTAGAGTATGGAAGTGAAACCTGTTACCTTGGTCTATTGTCTGCAAAATCCACTTGTCTCCTGTGATGTAATGCCAGTTTACTGAAAATAAGGCTAGCTTCCCGCCTAAGGGTGCTTCTAGTTGTTCCCTGGTAGGCGGTGCGAGAGCCAAGTCACTGTGATGATTGTCCTGTAGTAGTGGTGGTGGTGGCTGCATCTGTGGCTGTACCTCGCTGGTTGTTAGCCTGCCACTGACGTCCCCTGTAGGCACCTCTGGATTGACCTCTGCCTCTTGAGCGCCTATTCCTGCCTCTCTGAGCTCTGGAGGTGTCTGGAAAGGACCAATTTTTGGAGAGCCAATTCCTGCTAAACCTTGGAGGTTGGACCTGTAAGAAATCTTTCACTGTCTGGACAGATTTTGCCTTCTCTTCCATCTTCTTCAGCACCTGTTGTGCAGGAGAGCCAAACAAATTGATCTTGTCCATGGGAGCATCTAGTAGCTTTGATTTGACATGATCTGGTAAGGCCTGCTCTTTCAACCATGCATGTCTTCTGATCACTGTGCCAGTCATGGCTGATCTAAAGGAAGCTTCCAGTGCATCATAGCCGCATTTTAAGGAATGATTACTGACCTGCTGAATGTTATGTACCATTTCCTGAACAAATTTTTTGTCTAATGGTTCATCTGAGGACAGCTTTTTAGTTAACTGGTCTAACATGAATTCTTGATACTGGATCATATGGAATTGACAGTTCAAGGCCCTAGCTGAAAGAGTAGCAGAAGTGTAAACTTTTTTACCCCATCTCTCTAAGGACCTGGATTCCCTTTCAGAGGGAGGGTTTTGGCAGAGGTAGCTGCTACAGCCTTAGGTCCCTGGGAGATAGTTTCGGGATCTGCAAAAGGAGCCTTATACAAATGATAATGTGTGTCCGGGACCCTGTAGTACCTATCGGGCTTAGCAGGGGCCGGAGGAAGAGAATCAGGAGCAGTACAAGCATCATTAAAAGCATCATCCACAACCGTAAGTACTGGAGGAATGGCTAAAGGCCTATGCTGTGGCAAATGCAGGAAGGTTCTAAGCCTTTTCCTAGTTTCTGAAAAATCCTGCCCCTGCCATTGAAATTGTTCCGTCATAGCATGCAAGGTTTCCCCAAAAGAAAATTCCTCAGGCGGAGAGGCAGAAGGAATGGACTCTTCTGCATCAGAGTCCTCATAAGGAGAAAAGGGGGCCTCTGGAGGGTTTGAATTATCTGATTCATCAGAGGAGCCATCTGAAGAAACTGGCTCAGGGGGCTCTACTCTAGTCCTCTTCTCTGGAGGTGGGTGAGAGGCCCTATCTGGATGAGGTTGGGATCCCCGGATCAAAGAAATGAGATCCTCTGCTAGACTAAGCATTTGTGAACTAGAACTGGGCCTGTGAGAGGGGGTCTTAGCAGGCACAGTTTTGGTAGTTTTTGCTGCTTTAGCCCTGACAAAGGCCTTAATCGACATGGATGCAGGAGGCCTAGCAGCTCCACGTGCAGGGGTAGAAATATCCAAAGGGATAGTATCGGATAAATCCTGTGTACCTGCAAGAGCAGGTGGGATTTCAGTAGCAGATTCAGCCAAGCTGGATGAGGCCTCGGTAAGTGGCAAGCTTTCGGCCGCAGGAAGAACCGCGGACTCTGTTTCAGCCGAAACAGAGACACTCGCGGTTGGCTTAACCACGAGTGTCGGTCATTTTCCTTGCGTTTTTTAGAAATTTGCGCTGTCGGAGGATCCGACGGCATAATGTAAGCAAAATCTGAGCCGAAAAACTCTTCAGCAAATTCCGACCGACGTCTAAGTGTTCGTCGGTCGAAAGAGGCACAGGCTAGACAAGCTGCGACGTCGTGGTCTGGGCCTAAGCAAGGTAAACAGTAAGAGTGGAAATCTTTATGAGGTATTTGTTTCCCACAAGTTAAACAGTTATTCACTTTTTCTGACATCAGCTGAGGCAAGAAAGAGTCCCCAACGGGGTACTTAGCTTTTCAGAAGTCTTCGGTAGTAGTAGAAGTATTCGGTAGTAGTAATCTCTGGTTCTGACCGACCGGCATTTGCGAACAGCTTCTGCTTCGGGCGCCACGCGGCAAGAAAGACTGAGGAAAATGGCACCGGCTGATGCCTTTATACCCGAATAACTGCCGCAATGACGTCGGGTGAAGTGCGACACCAGCCGAGGCCAGACCCAGACTTTGGAATCCGGCCGACCGAAGGGCTGCCTGACGACAGGACAACCCATTTGTAAGGACTGCAGATGCATCCTTGAAGGACATCCCTGTAATATCTGTGTGGCTTGACAGGAGCAGGAGGGAGAGAATCAGGAGAAGTACTGGAGTCTGAGAACACATCATCCAATACATCTAACACTGGGGGTATAGCTAAAGGCCTGTGCTGGGGTAACTTAAGGAAAGTCCGAAGCCTTTCCCTGGAGTCGGAGAAATCCTGGCCCTGCCACTGAAAATGCTCTCTCATGGAGTGGAGAATTTCCCCGAAAGAAATATCCTCAGGAGGAGAGGCAGAGGGAATGGATTCATCAGCATCAGAATCCTCGTAGGCCGGGAAGGATTCTTCCTGGGAATCTGAATGGCCTGACTCACCAGAGGCTTCATCTGAGGAAAGGGTATCTGCCTGCTCAACCCTAGGCCTTTTGTCTGAAGGCTGAGAACCTCTGTCTGGATGAGCCTGAGAGCCCCTGATTAAAGAAATTAGATCTGCAGCTAAAGTCATGATCTGTTTATCAGAAGTGGGACCCTGTGAAAAAGATTTAGTAGGGTGAGACTTAGCCTGGCTGGCAGCCTTAGCACATGTGTAGGCCTTGATGGACAGACACAGGAGGCCTAGCTGCCCCACGTGCTGGAGTAACTTTGTCCACCGGTATGATGTCAGGCAAATCTTGGGCTTCGGTTTCAGGAGGAAAATCAACAACCGGCACCGGGGTAGCCTCCAGGACCGAAGTGTGCGGTAAAGCAGTGTCGTCGGCCTGGAGCGGTTGAATTACCGCCTCCGAAGAGACTGATGCACTCGCAGTAGGCTTCAGCGTGGTGTCGGTGGAAGTCGCGGGCCGCGAAAGTCGGTCCCGGTCCTTCCATTTTTTGGAAATATGTGCTGTCGGTAGTTCCGACGGCATGATATAGGAGTAATTTTCCCCAAAAAAGACTTCAGCAAATTCTGCCCGGCACCTAAGTGTGCGCTTATTAAAGCAAGCACAGGCAGCACAGGCCGAGACGTCGTGGTCTGGGCCGAGGCAGGGAAGGCAGTAAGAATGGAAGTCCTTATGAGGTATTTGTTTACCACAAGACAAGCAATTATTAACTTTTGCAGTTTTATCTGACATCGGCTGAGGCAAGAAAAGGTTCCCCAACGGGGTACTTAGCTTTTTGATGATTTCGGTATCTGAAAACACAGGAGCTGGCGGACTGGCACTTGCGAACTGTTTCTGCTTCGGGCACCGCACGGCAAGAAAGACTGAAGAAGATGGCGTCGGCTAATGCTTTTTTACCCCAGCCGCTCTGACGTCGGGGAAGAGGCGACATCAGCCGACGCCGGACCCAGACTTTGGAATCCGGACAACCGAAGGGCTGCCTGAGGCAGGACAACCCATATTGTCAGGACTGCAGTTGCATTCTTGAAGGACATCCAAGTTTGGAAAGCACATCTGTGGAGGTTATGCAGATGTCTGGTGCCAAGGATGAGGGGGAACCTCGACTTGCTGTGGACGTCCAGACCGGTCCTTCCTCCGCTTCTGTAGCTACCGAGTCTAGG
This sequence comes from Protopterus annectens, assembly GCF_019279795.1. Taxonomy (NCBI): domain Eukaryota; kingdom Metazoa; phylum Chordata; order Ceratodontiformes; family Protopteridae; genus Protopterus; species Protopterus annectens. The sequence goes on from NC_056734.1 coordinate 663,695,099, forward strand.
CCCTCCTTAGGCCTTGTTTTTCCTTGAAGAAAAAACAAAAAAAATAAACATCTCTCTTCACCTATTGAGAAGCTTGCTTGACTGGCAAGCCTTCTCTCAAGGTTATTTAAATGTCTATGACCCTTGGGCCTTCCTTGGCTGCTTCTCTCTATTCCTCCTGTTATTAGCCCTAGGCCCCAGACCACTGAATCTCCCACATAAGAGTCTTCAGATTTTTCTTCTCAGGATTCTTTGTCTTATGCCTCTCAAATGCCTTCCCCCCTTGGTTATGCATCCCCTGAGGAGTACTCTGCTGAGGGAGATTTTCCTGGGGAGGACCTGACCTTTGATGAAACAGTCTCTCGGATGACAGAATTCTTTAAATAGGATTCCACAGAAATAACTGAAGTCCAAAACAGATATTATGAACTCGTACAAATATACACTCCTGCACCTTCTGAAATTCCACCAGTCCTGCTAGATTTTTTAGATGCCTTTTCTGCAGCTTCTAAAAATCAGGATTCCCAATCCCCTGCTCCTAGAAGACCTGACCGGTTTTATAAGGTCCATGAAAGGGCAAAACATCTTAAAAGTCCTGCCACAGATGCTGGTACTACTTGTGTATTTGCAGACAAACCCTCCAGACTGCTACCTTCCACCTCTGTCCTCCCTTCTGATAAGGACAGCAGAACAATGGAGAGAACTGGCAGAAAGATGTACACTTCAGCAACTCTGGCCATTAACTACCAGATACACATGTCCAAGTACTCCTTGGCCCTTTTATCTCAGGCGTCTAAGCTTTTGGATGGCCTCGCTTATTCGACCACAAAATCCAAAATTTCTACTTTGATCTCCTTGTCCTCCCAAATGACAAGACATTCAATAAAACGCAGATATGATGCTGCAGAGATTTCAGACAAATCTGCGGCTTCGACATCAGTGCTTAGGAGGTACTCTTGATCGAGACTGCAACCCTTCCTGATATCAGCGCTAAATGTTTAGATGCACTAACTGGACAATTCAGCCTTATTTGGCACCCAAGTGGCAGAATTTTTTAAAACCCTGCAACAAAAAGGAAAAGAACTTCAGGACCTTAAACATTTGTCTGTATCACCTATTCCTAAATTTCATAGGCATTACCCTACCAAGACTCAATTTATAAGAAAATTTATTAGAAAACACTCTGCTCCTCCTCTTCCAGCTAGGGGAAAAAAAGAGTTCCAGTATCAGACTCCTCCTAGGTCTGCTCAGACACCAACCCAGAAACCGCCCTTTCAAGACAAGACAGGTAAAGTCTGACTACCTGCCTCCTCTCCCTCTCCACTTCAGGCCATATTCCCCCTTCTCAGAGACACACTGTCTCCCTTTGTGGGAAAGCATCACCTAAGACAAATGAGTTCTGTCTATCATAGAAAAAGGTTATTTCATGACATGAGTCATTCCTCCTGTTTTCAGGGGATTTCCTCATCCACCAAAGGACCAACTGCCCCTATTACAACCATCTCGGACAGCCTTCTCTCTCAACATTCAATCAGTTCCAGGCTCAGAAAAGGGAATGGGCGTTTACTCCAGAGTTTTTCTACACCCAAGAAAGGATGGCCCATAAAGATCCATACTGGACCTCTCACACCTCAACCTCTTTCTTCTAGTACCCACTTTCCGCATGCTTACCCTTCAAACTCTTTTCCCACTGATAATGCCTCAGACATTTTTGACCTCTTTGGATATCAAAGATACTTACATACATATCCCCATCAGGCTGAAATACAGAAGTTCTTACGCTTCTCTGTGGGTTTCGGACATTTTCAATTCTCTGCTTTACCCTTTGGACTCTACTGCTCCAAGGGTATTCACCAAATGCCTGGCTCCAGTGACAACCTACTGCAGGATTCTAGGGATACAAATTCCCCCATAAATGGACGACCTTCTGATCCAGGCAGATAGCTACAGTACTCTCCAGACAGTCATTTCTGTTCTGCAGGCTCTGGGCTTCACAATCAACTTCCCCAAATCCAGAGTAAATCCCTCCCATGACTGGGTCTTCCTGGGGTGAAGAATCAGAACAGACATTATAATGGCATTTTTTCCACACAATGAGGTGGACAGTCTAAAGGAATACCTGCTGTCATACACGCCTGCAATGACAGTAAGAAAATACCTCAGACTCCTAGGGTACATGGCTTCCACAATCACCACGTTGCCGCTGGCAAGACTCCAAGTGAGAAAGCTCCAGTGGTATCAGAGGTCCACATGGACCCAACACTCCCATCTGCTCGACCACACTATTCCCTTCCTGACATGTGTAAGGAAGGAGATAAAGTCTCTCGAAATCCAGGGCTTCCCTTGCAACCCCTAGCACCAGTACAGGAAATGTACACAGATGCTTCAGACCTGGGGTGGAGAGCGGCTATGGGCAGCTTGAAGGTGCAAGGCACATGGGCAGGCCCCTCGAAGAGGGAACACATCAACATCAGAGATATGAGGGCTCTCATCTTTGCTTTGAGGGCCTTCCAAAACGTCCTGATGCAAGGACCCTTGAAATTGTTCACAGAAAACACTACTGTTCTTTGGTATGTAAACAAACAGGGAGGAAAGTACAGTTGTGTACACTTACCATAAATGTAGATGTTCGAATGTATTCACTGTTGCAGTCATTACATTTGGGCTATCTGCTTGCAGATAGCCCTCAGTCGGCCTGATTAACAAAGTCTTGGGTCCTGCGTCGGTTGCTGTCCCTTCTTCCATGACGTCAGGGGTATAAAACATGCAGCCGACGCCATTACATCAGTTTTTCTTGCCACAGATGTCAGATGCTCCCCTAATGGGAAGCAATTAAATATAAAAGTACAAAGACATACCTCCAACAAAAAAGCAAATACACCAAAAAGGCTTTTAAGCATAGTAAAGGAAAGTACAGGTATAGTCAAAAGTAGTCAGGGGACTGAAGGGAGGGTAACCAGGACTGCAACAGTGAATACACTCGAACATCTACATTTATGTAAGTGTACACAACTGTACTCTGTTCTTCGTGTTTCACTGTTGCAGTCATCACATTTGGGTAGATTCCCAAAGCTAAGGATGGGAGGAGGAATTTAGATAGCATTAGGACCAGCTATAAGGCCCTGCAAGACTGCAGTGGCAAAGCCAGCACTGGATTTAAAGAAAATTGGCAAATGGTAATGCTTGCTGAAAATATGTACAGAACTCCAGGTAGCAGCTTCTAGGATGTCCCTGGTAGGGACACCTCTGAGAAAGGCTGTAGAGATAGATGCAGCCCTGGTTGAATGGGGTCTAATCCCCTGGGGGATAGGTTTTCCATGTGGTGCTTATAGCAGAAATCAATGCAATGGCCTATCCATTTAGAAATGGTTTGCTTTAAAATAGCCTTCCCATCTGCCCCTGCAGCAAATGCCACCAGCAGTTGTTCAGATTTCCTTTGAGGTTTAGTCCTGTCCAAGTAAAATCTAAGTTGTCTGTGCACATCTAAGGAGTGCAGTATCTGTTCCCCTTTGTTCTGTGGATTAGAAAAGAAGGTTGGCAAATGAATGGACTGATTAAGAGCCACACTGGATACCACCTTGGGCATTAAGGAGGGATTGGTCCTGAGGGACACCCTGTCCGCATGAAAGATGATGAAAGGCTCCACTGCCATAAGGGCCTGTAATTCAGATACCCTTCTTGCTGAAGGGATTGCTAAAAGGAAAGTTGTTTTCCAAGAAAAGGATTTTAATTCTGCAGCTGGCTCAAAAGGAGGAAGAGTGAGTTTTTCCAATACAAAATTAAGGTCCCAGGCTGGATTTGGGACTCTCCTGGGTGGTCTTAAGATTTTGGTCCCTTTGAGGAACTGCTTGAGCAGTGGGTGAGAAAAGAGGGGTGGTTCTGTGTTGCAATGAGCTGAAATGGCTGAGGTGTCAATTTTGATGGAGGAAAAGGAAAGGCCCTTGTGAAGCATCTCAGTTAAGTATTGACAAATCTGAGGTAAATTGGGCGCTGCTGCGGCCATCCTTTGAGTTTGGTTCCATGCACAGAATCTTTTCCATTTTGCAGCATAAGATTTTCTAGTACTAGGCCTCCTTGCCTCCAAAATGACATCAGACACTTGTTTACTGAGGTATGGTAACGGAGAGATTATGTAATTAGCCAGACTGCCAGGTTCAGGGTTTGAAGCTGGGGGTGCAGAATCTGGCTCTCCTGTTGAGACAGCAGGGTAGGGGTCTGAGGTAGGTGCCATGGGGCCAGCTGTGACACACTGCGCAAGAGGGGGTACCAGTGTTGGCGTGGCCAGTCTGGTGCAATCAGTATCATCCTTGGCTTGTCCAGTTTGATCTTTAGTAGTACTTTGGAGAAGAGAGGCAGAGGGGGAAAGGCAAAAACTAACAGATTTTTCCAGCTGAAGGACAGAGCATCCACTTTCCAAGCTTGCTTGCTTGTGGGGAGTCCTTGTGCAGAATTTGTCCAATTGGTAGTTCCTGGGGGAGGCAAACAGGTCTATATCTGGGATCCCCCCATTTGTCGATCAACATGATGAAAATCTTTGGTTCCAGTTTCCACTTGTGTGGGTCCATGTGATTTCTGCTTAGTTAGTCTGCCAGTGTATTTAGTTTTCCTGGCAGGAATTCAGCCTGTAGATGCAGTTGGTAGCTCAAGGTTGTGTTCCACAGAGCCATGGCTGGTCTGCAGAGGGGGTAAGAATGGGTACCCCCTGCTTGTTTATGTACCACATAACAGTGGTGTTGTCAGTCTACCATTAATTGACCTGGAAGAATGTGGTCTTTGAAGGCTGTCAGAGCATTCTGTACAGCTAACATTTCTTTTTGATTAATATGCAGGTGCATTTGACTTCAGTTCCATTTGCCCTGAATGCACTTCCCCTGCCAGGTGACGCCCATGCATAGTCTGATGAAAAAGGCAATTTAAGGCCTTGATGGCCAAGGTTGCAGAGGTGTATACCTTCTTACCCCATCTATCCAGGGCCCTGGAATCTCTATCAGAGAGGGTAGGATTTTTGGCAGTAGTAGCCTTAATGCCTTGGGTTCCTGTGAAATGGTCTCAGGATCCATAGTAGGATTTTTAAAAAGTAACTTGTGAGAATCAGGAACCCTGTAATATCCATCAGGTTTTCTGGGAGCAGGAGGTAAAGAGTCAGGGTTCAAGCTAGATTCCGAAAAGGCATCGTCAATAATGTCCAGCACAGGAGGGATAGCTAAAGGCCTGTGTTGGGATAGGAGTAAGAAATCTAAAAGCCTCTTTTTAGAATCAGAGTAATCCTGGCTTCCCAGTGAAAATGCTCCCTAAGAGTATGCAGGGTTTCACCAAAAGAGAAATCCTCCGGGGGGAAAGAGTCCTCTGCATCAGAATCCTCATAGGTAGATAAGGGTAAATCCTGGTCATCAGAGGAGACAGAAATTTCAGAATCCTGGTCATAAGTATCATAAGCAAGTTCAGTCCTAGGTCTTTTAGAGGGGGAAGGTTGGCTTCCCCTGATTAAAGTAATAAGGTCTTCAGCCATTCTTATCATTCGTTTTTAGGCATAGAGGCCTGACCATGCAGTCTGGGCATCGGTTTCCTAGGCATGGTTCGGGTTTTAGGCCTAGAAGAAGAAGATGGAGTCTGTTTAATATGCAAGTCAGTAGGCCTGAATACACCCTCAGAAGCTGGTGCCTACACAGCGGCTCCAGACCCAGCCAAGGTAGAGACATCCACAAGTTCCACAGTTGAAGCATCTCGCGGCATACCGGACTTTGAATTGGTCTCAGTAGAGGCCTGCGAATCTGAAATAGCAGGTATCAGGGGCTGCGAAAGTGCCTCACTGAGTACTGGCAACTAGCTTAGAAGTGTCGTCGGCAGCTTTGGACCTAGGCGGCCTCTGTCTTTATCTTTGTGTTTTTTCGGAATGTTGGTAGTCGGGTGGCTTACCAAAGACATATCTGGGTAATTGAATCAAGTACCAAAATATTTAGAAACGAAAATGGACCAACGACGAATAGTTCGTGGTTTAAACAAGGCAAAAAACCGACAGTGAGGTATGTCATGGTCAGGGCCTAGGGAAGGAATACAGTACGAATGAAAATCTTTATGAGGCATTTGCTTTCCACAAGAAATACAATTACTGACTTTTACTGACATAGGTTTAGAGTAAGAAAAAGTTTCCCCAATGGGGTAATTAGCTTTAGTTGAAGACTTTGGTTCTGAAACTTGAAAACGAAAATTTCAAGTCTCGGCCGACCGGCACTTGCGAACTGCTTCTGCTTCGGGCACCACACGGCAAGAAAGACTGATGTAATGGCGTCGAATGCATGCTTCATACCCCTGACTACCTGACGTCACGGAAGATGAGACAGCAGCCAACGCAGGACCCAAGACTTTGATAATCAAGCCGACTCAGGGCTACTGCAAGCAGATGACTGCAACAGTGAAACATGAAGAACATCAAAGGTAAACTGTAATGTTTAGTGAAAGTGTGGACAGAAGTCCAGGTAGCTGCTTCCAGGATGTCCCTAGTAGGTACACCTCCTAAAAAAGCTGCTGAAGTAGAGGCTGCTCTAGTAGAATGGGTCCTAATACTCTGTGGAGGAACCTTGCCATGCTGTAAGTAACAAAAGTGAATACAATGAGAAATCCACTTAGAAATGGTCTGTTTAGAAATAGCTTTGCCCTGAGCTCCAGGAGCAAAACTGATCAACTGATCCGACTTTTGTAAGGTTTAGTCCTGTCCAAGTAAAATCTAAGCTGTCTATGCACATCTAGGGAATGCTGCAACCTTTCCCCTTTATTCTGAGGATTAGGAAAGAAGGTAGGCAGGTGTGAAACCACCTTAGGCATAAAGGAGGGATTAGTTCGAAGAGAAACCTGAACCACACGGAAGATGATAAAAGGCTCTACTGCCATTAAGGCCTGCAGCTCAGAAACTCTTCGAAACTGAAGTAACAGCCAAGAGAAAAGCAGTTTTCCAGGAGAGAAACTTCAAATCTGCTGAGACAGCTGGTTCAAAAGGAGGCAGAGTAAGTTTCTCAAATACAAAATTAAGATCCCAAACAGGAGCTCTTCTGGGAGGCTTTAAATTGCTAGCTCCCCCAAGGAACTGTTTCATCAAGGGATGAGAGAAATGGGCTGTTCAAAGGAACAATGAGCAGAAATAGCTAAAGCATGGATCTTGATAGAAGAAAAGGAAAGTCCACCATTAAGCAAGCCTGCCAGACAATCAAGAATAACAGAAAGAGAAGACTGAGAAGGGTCTTCCCCTCTAGTCTGCATCCAAATGGAGAATCTTTTCCACTTATCTGCGTAAGATTTCCTAGTGCTAGGCCTCCTGGCCTCACGAAGGATCTCACCCACCTGCTGGGAAAGATTCAAATTATGAGCCAGGCTGCCAAATGCAGAGTCTGAAGATGAGGATGCAGAATATTTCTCCCTTCCTGAACCAAGAGATCTGGCATCAGAGGAAGATGCCACGGCTGAAACTGGGAGAGACTGTGAAGTAGTGGATACCAATGTTGCCTGGGCCAGTCTGGAGCTATGACGATGGCCCTTGGTTTTTCGTGCCTTATCTTTAACAACACCCTGGGGAAGAAGAGGCAGAGGAGGGAATGCATAGACCGAGAGCTGTGTCAAGGGGAAGGACAGAGCATCCATTTTCCAAGCTTTGTTGTGATGATCCCTGGTGCAAAACGTTGAAAGAAGGTGGTTGGCTGGAGATGAGATGAGATCCACCTGGGGAGTGCCCCAACGCTGAATGATGCGATAGAAGATGGTCTTGTTTAGCTGCCACTAGTGAGGATCCAGGACCTGCCTGCTCAACCGGTCTGCCAAGGTGTTGAGCCTTCCTGGAAATTACTGAGCTATGAGATGAATGCCCATGGATGCTGCTATGGACCACAGTCTCATGCTTTGTCTGCACAGGGGGTAAGAGTGAGTCTATCCTTGCTTGTTGAAGTATCACGATTGTGGTGTTGTCTGTCCTGACCAGAAGAGTACCAGGAGATAGAAGATGCTTGAAAGCCATTAAGGCCTGCCGGACTGCCATCAGATTTATATGCAAATGCACCTGTTGAAAGTTTTAAGTCCCCTGAATGCATCTGCCCTAGAGATGTGCTCCCCAAGCGTAGTCCGAGGTATCTGTGGTGAGAGTCAGGCTGGCAGGAGGTAGACAGAAAGGCATGCCTTTGTTCTGTGCACAGGCTGTCGCCCACCAAATGGGTTCTGTCTGCAGGCAGGGAATCAGAGGAAGTATCAAGTCTAAATCCTGTGTGTGTCGACACCAAAGGTTTTTGAGGTACCACTGTATTTTCCTCATATGCAGTCTGGCATATGGAATCATCAGAACACATGAAGCCCAGGGCTTGCAGGAACGGCCTTGCAGAGAGCCGGGTCATGCTTGCCAAAGTCTTGAAGTAATTCAAAAGATCCATTTGTTTCTCTTGAGGGAGGAATATCATATGGGCGGCTGTGTTCAGGCTCGCTCCCAGGAATACAATCTCCCTTATGGGTACCAATTTTGACTTCTTTTTGTTGATGGTGTAAAGCCCAAAGAGGTGAGAAGATTCTTTACAAAGTCCAAATCCTTCAGAAGTTGCTCTGGAGGGTTTGCCTGAAAAAGACAATCGTCCACGTAAGGGTAAATTTGAATGTTGGTTTCTTTGTCTGCAAAAAGCAATGACTGGAGCCAGGCATTTTGTAAAAACTCTGGGAGCAGTAAGGGCAGTGCAGTGCCAAAGGGCAGTGCAGAGAATTGGAAGTGCCTGTTCCCCGCCCTGAAGCGAAGGAACTGCCTGCAGCTTTCCCTTACTGGGATGTGCAGATAAGCTTCTTTGAGATCCAAAGTCACTAGCCAGGAATCCTTGGCCAGCATTGGCAGCAACTGCTGAAGAGTGAGCATTCTGAACTAGGGAATCACCAGAAAAGTGTTTAGAATGGACAAATCCAGAATAGGGTGTCAAGTGCCCCCCTTTTTTGGGAACCAGGAAAAGTCTTGAGTAGAAACCCTGACCTATCTGCTGTGCAGGAACTGGCTCTATTGCTCCCAGTTTTAGCAAAGAAGAAACTTGTTTTTCTGCTTCTGCCCTTTGATTTTGGGATATCTGGGTACCCTTGGTGGGCAAGGAAGTTGTGAAAGGAGAACTTGTAGCCTTGGGATACTATCTTGAGCACCAATTTGTCATCTGTGATGGTGGACTAGACATCTGCAAAAATGGCTAACCTTCCCCCCCAAAGGAAACCCTGGGCCCACAGAGGCAGGCAGGGGAAGGCCGGAGTCATTGGGAATGCTTGCTTTTGGAAATTTACTTAGAACTCTGCAGTTTTGAAGAGGAAGCCTGCCACTGCTTAGCCTTTTGAGGGGTGGAAGTCTGTCTGCTAGAAGACCTGTAACCCCCTAGGCCTAGTGCGGCTCTGCTTACTAGGATCAGGAAAAGTCCAGTTCTTAGAAGGGTAATGTCTACTAAAACGAGCAGGCTGAACTTGCAGAAAGTCCTTAACAGTTTGCATAGATTTGGCCTTATCCCCCAACTTTTTCAACACCTCTTCTGCTCTGCTACCAAAAAGACTGTCCTTGTGCAAAGGCACATCCAGTAATTTAGATTTGACAGGTTCAGAAAGGGGCTGTTCCCTGAGCCAAGCATGTCTTCTAATGACAGAACCAGTGGCTGCTGCCCTGCAAGAAGCCTCCAAAGTGTCGAAACCACAATGTAAAGAATGTTTAGTGACAAGAGTGGCAGAATTCAATAAATCATTCAAGTCCTTGCTCTCCATCAAGGAAGTAACACCAGCAATTTTAGTAGGGTTACCACCTGTCCCACTTTGTGAGGGACAGTCCCTCTTTGGGCAATTGTGTCCTGCATAAAAACTGAAAAAAAAATGGCAAATGTCCTGAGATATTAGGACAAACATATTTCCTATATTTAATATAATAGTTGCATAAAACAGTTATTCTGTTTCTGAAACACCTAAAAGTTATAAAACAGAATAGGCAACTAAAATGCTACAAGAATAAGCATTTATTTAGGCAACAAAGTGAAGTTCTGTCCTTTGTACTGACCGTGGGTATGTTTTGCCCTGCAAAATTTGATGTCTGTACATAAAATGTCCCACTTTGGGCATTTGAAAAGGTGGTAACTAGGGTTGCCACCTTTTCAAATGGCCAAAGTGGGACATTTTCGGGACAAACATCGGATTTTACAGGCCGAGTCGACACATACCCACAGTCAGTACAAAGGATATAACTTAACTTTTTTGCCTAAATAAAAGCTTATTCTTGTAGCATTTTAGTTGATTATTCCGTTTCTTATAACATTTAGGTATTTTAAATACAGAATAACTGTTTTATGCAACTATTACATAAAGTATAGGAAATAATTTTGTCCTAAAATCTCAGGACATTTGCCATTTTTTAAATTTTTTGTCAGGACACAACTGCCCAAAGAGGGACTGTCCCTCGCAAAGTGGGACAGGTGGTAACCCACTGGCAACCCTATGAGGGACTAAACACAGCTATGAGGCAAAATCAACGGCATCTGAGAGGTATAGATACACCGTGTTACAAAGTGGCAAGTACTAAACCACTCGTTCGCTAAAACTTGAACGCGGATTAAATTCATGAATTCTGACAAGCGCCTTTTTGTTGAATGCGTTGTCATGCTGTTGATTGCAGTAGGTATCCGTAGTTGTAGTTATTACTGTCGAATGTTATTTGTTAACAGGGAAGGAGAACATGTCTGAAGAAACGAGTACGTCCTCTTCTGGTATAACTGTTAAAGATGTCCACGAACTAGTTAAGAAAAAAGAATTAATTGAAACTCAGATTAAATCGTATCATGACGTGTTAGAAGATGCGAGTTCATTTACAAAGTTTTGGTGCACTGGTATGGGTAAAGTTAGGCCTATATAAACATTTTGTGCTTAAGTCATGCTTTGACACGTGTCAGGCAACTTAAACATCAATTGTACGTTTATTTTAGGTAACTAATGCTGAGGGCTAAGATCTCGACAGTCTGTACCTGTCAGTTTGTACATTTACTCATCAATACGTAGCATAATTTTTCACTGAGATAACAGTAATGTGTTGCTTTTTGCAGGAGAGGAGCATATATACATTATTTACTCTTGTTTTCAGCCACGAAAACTTGTTTAAGTATGCAATATTTTGCAAGTGGGAGAACTTATGCTTAATTACAACTGTAGGATCGCAATTATTAAGTGTGATAATGCTTTTTCGGCCATTTGAAACATTCGTTTTTTTTTTTTTTTTTTTGCTAACTATAGTTTTGTTCTAGCCAAAATGTAAATACTCAGGCCAATGTACTGAGTGTAGTAAGTGTGAGAATAGCCCTGTTTTTACCTAAACAATATATGGAATAGCATCAGAGATTTTAGCGTTGTTGAGAGTTTTAAGTAGGGAAATTTTATCCCCCCCCCCCCCACACACACACACACTTAAAATAGCCTCCAAAGTATGCTGCTGATACTTAAGCATATGAAAAAGACAATTAACAGACCTAAATTAACAGACCTAATTAGCCAGGGTGGAAGAAGTATAAACCTTTTTACCCCATTTATCTAAGCCCCTAGGATTCCCTGTCAGAAGGAAAAGGATTTTTAACAACCGTGGCTTTAACACTTTTAGAGCCCTGAGAAATAATCTCTGGATCAGCAGTAGGATTCTTGAAAAGGAACTGATGAGAATGAGGAACTCTAATACCTGTCATGCTTTCTGGGAACAGGAGGAACAGAATTAGGAGTCAAAGAATTCTCCAAGAAAACAACTTCCAAAATTGGAGGGATAGCCAAAGGCTTATGCTGTGGCAAATCCAAGAATTCCCTAATCCATTTCTTAGACTGTGGGTAGTCCTGACTTTCCCATTTGAAATGCTCTCTAAGAGTATAAAGAGTATCTCCAAAAGAAAATCTTCTGTACGGGAGACAGAAGGGATGGAGTCTTCTGCATTAGTATCCTCAAAACCTGAAAAAAGTGGAGAGTTTCCATCTTCATCAGCAGAGTTGCTGGAAACTCCAGAATCTGAGGCAGAGAAAACTTCTGGGGACAATTCCCTAATCCTTTTAGAAGGAGGTGGCTGAGAGCCTTTGATAAGGGTCAAGAGATCACTCGCCATTTTAACAATCTGAGCTTGAGGCATTTGAGGGGAGGCAGACTCCTGCTTAGGAGTAGATTTTCTGGATGGCCTGCTAGAAAGCCGGAGGGACTTGGGAGGCCTAGCCACCGCAGAAGTCTGAATTAAGGTAGTCGGTCTGGATCTGGTCTCCGGGCGGAGAAGAGAGGCCTCAGAAGCCGGCGCCTGCTTAGCGGCTCCAGATCCATCAGAGGCGGCGACCGGCAGAGGGTCAGAAGATGAAGTGGAAGCCTGCGGTATGGAGGACTCAGAAAAGGTTTCTGCAGATGCCTGCTGAACATCCGTGGACTGCAGGGGCAAAGAAAGCACCTCACTGACTATCGCTGGGCCAACAACCAACTTAACAGGGACGTCATCGGCTGATTTGACCCTAAGCCTGTCACGGTCCTTATCCTTGCACTTCTTAGGAATATCTGAAGTTGGGAGACCAGAAGACACCATATCTACGGACTTAGGCCAAACTCCGAAATGCTTGAACAAGATCCTAGCTCTACGGTGTACAGTACGCGGGTTGAAAGAAGCAGAGAGAACACAATTAGGGATGTCGTGCTCAAGGCCCAAACAAGTAATACAACAGGAGTGAAAATCACTGTGCGGAATCTGTTTTCCACAGGCAAGACAGTTATTAACTTTCTCTGACATTCGTTAAAGCAAGAAAAGAGGGTTCCCAAACGGGGTACTTATCTGAGGATGTCTTCAACTAAGCAGTCTGAATACAAAAATGAAGGTACTCTGACGACCGGCACTCATGCAAAACGTTTCTGCTTCGGGCTCCGCGGCAAGAAAGACTGAAGCAATGTCGTTGGCTACCTTCCTTTGTACCCGACGTCAGGCCTTATCCAAAGGCAGCCGACGTCATATACCAAGGACTTTGGTATTCTGGCCGACTGCGGTATACCGGGGACCGGATAACCCATTTTGTAAGGACTGCAACAGTGAAACACTTTGAACATCTGCAGAACTATAGGAAGCCCTGCTCCTGGAAACAATGTCCAATTTGTAATGTGTGACAAAGGTATGATTTTCTGACCAAGTGGCTGCAGCAGAGATATTGTCTATGATGCCCTGGAAGAAGAGGCAAATGAGGTAGACACAGACCTAGTTCAGTGGGCCTTAGCAGGTAGAGGCAACTGCAATCCGTTCTTGGCATAAATCAGAGTAATGCAGTCTGTTATCCATTTAGCAAGAGTAACTTTTGCAACCACCTGCCCTAGGCAACTCTGAGAGAAAGACACAAATAACTGGTCTGATTTTCAAAAAGGTTTCATCCTGTGAAAATAAAAATGTAACTGCCTATGAACATTAAGTAGATGTAGCAAACATTCGCCTTCATTAGAAAAATCTGGGAAGAAAACTGGCAGGTGTATGTTATGGTGGAGGTTGGATTTGGTAACTACCATGGGCATGTAAGAGGGATTAGTATGAAGGGCCAACCTATCTTTGTGGAAGATGATGTAAGGTGGCTTACAAGACAGTGCGTGGATCTCAGTAATTCTCTTTGCTGAAGTGATGGTGATAAGAAAGACGGTCTTTCAAGAAAGAAACCAAGTCACAAACACTAGCTGCCTCGAAAGGTTTTTGACTTAAGCCTTGAAAGACCACAGTAAGACGCCATAGCAAAGAAGGGTCTTTAACTGGCAGCATAAGGAGGACAATTCTTTTCAAGAAGGCCTTTCACAATTTGGAGGTTGCAGGAGAACTAAAAACATTACCTGAATGAAAGTTAAAGATGGCTGCCAACTGAAATTTGATAGTACAGAAACTGGCACCTTCTTTGAAAAGAGACGCAAGGAAGAGAAGGATTCTGGAGCTGAAAAGGGGTCAATGTTCTCTTTGGAGGCCCAGAAGGCAAATCTCTTCCATTTACTCTTACAGACTTTCTTGGCAGCTGGTTATTGGGAAGCTCAGAATAATGTCTCAGACAGGGGAAGCAAGCCTGTATCTTCAGTCACTGAATGTGGAAAAACCAAGAGGTCAGTTTGAAGGTTATCAGATTGGAGAGAAAACCCTCTACCAGGTGAAGGAGAAGGTCCTGTTTGGGATAAAGTATCCATGGAGGACATTTCAGGTGAGACCAGAGGAAGGGGAAACAAATCTGACGAGGTCGGGGAGGGGGCAATGAGGATTACCAATGTCTTCATATGTTATGCTTTCTGCAGAAACTTTGGGATCAAAGGTAGAGGGGGATAAGCGTAGAGGAGACCTGGGGGCCAATTGTGAACCACAGTGAGTCTCCAGGACTTCCCCAGAGGGGGGATCAGAGCGAAGTAACTGCTGCACTTGCTCTGGGGGGATGCAAAAAGGTCAAGCATGGTTGGCCCCAGTGGCTGAAAATCAAGTCCGCTACTGACTGGTTGAGGAACCACTCCTAAGGGGTCAGAATGGACCTGCTGAGCTTGTCTGTCAGAATGCTGGACCTCCCTGGTATACGAGTTGCAAGAAGAAAATTGTCTGAAGACATCGCCCATTCCCAGACCCTCATGGCGCCGCTGCACAATGGGTAAGAGTGGGTTCCTCCTTGTTTGCTGATGTACCACACCACTGACATGTTGTCTGTGTGAATCGCAATAGTTCCCAGAGGGAGAACATCCTGAAAGGTTTGCACATGAGGACTGCTCTCATCTCCAGAGCACAGACATGTACCCTGGCCAGACATCCAGGTTGTTTAGAGAGATAACTACAGAGTTTGGAATACTACAACAGTGATCTAAGGAAGGACATTAGTCCCTGAACTATAGATGCAATAACCTAACTATTCTAATCTGTAAGGTTATAGAACATATAACAGAATTAATAAACAAATCATCCAGTGTGACCCACCCCCCCAGCCATTTAATACAGTCAGTGGGAAATCATGTCTACTAAATTTGGTAAACTTTAAAAAAGTGACAGAAGCAGTAGACAATGGCCATTCCGTCTATAAAGCCTATCTGGATTTAACCAAAGTATTTGACCCCCCCCCCCCTTTGCTGGTATTGTAAATAAACTAACAGCTCTAAATGCTGACCTGTTATGTGACAATGTGGAAAAACTGGCTGAAAGACAGAATCCACATTCTCTTCAGAAAGAGAAAGGGTTTCTAGTGATGTATAAAGCAGTTATGTATTCACCATAACATTCCATCTGTGCTGTCCATTTTCATTCTTCCTCAATCTGTGGGTTTGCTTCTGATCCTCAGAACCAACTCTGCTGCTACCATAGCTCATGGTAACCAAACTCTCAAGCTTATCCCTTACCCACAATGCACTTATCCCAGTTACCTCAGATCAAGTTTGCTGATAGCAAAAGGACAGATTAGTGACAAGACAGAAATCCAAGGGGATGGGGGTTAGAGGGAGGGCAGTGAAGGAAGAATGAAAACGGACAATACAGATGGAATGTTATGGCGAATACATAACTTCTTTATCTGATTATGTCAGTTTTCATTCTATCCTCAACCTGTGGGACAGAGTCCCCAGCTACCTTAGATCCTGGGTGGACTCAAGGAAAGCTGTTCCTTAGCACCACTGAACTGAATGATGTTCTTCCCCTGGAGACCAAATCCAATTTGTAATGAGGAATGAAAGTATGGGGAGTAGCCCGGGTTGCTACTGCACAATCATCATCCATGGAGGCTCTAGAAAGGAAGATAGCTGATGTTGTATGTGCTTTCAAATGTTTCGGTAAAGCAATCCCCAATTTGATATAGATGAAAGAAATGCAATCTGTGAGCCATCTAACCAATGTCACTTTGCTCACAGGTTTTCCTAGTTTTGTATTTGAGTACGAGATAAACAGTCAGATTTTCTGATATCTTTTGTTCAATGAAGACAAAACCATAATGGTCTATGAACATCTAAAAAGTGTAAGCAATATTCATCCTTACTAGCAAATCTGGGGAAGAACACTATTAGGTTAACAGTTTGGTTGATACTGACTTGTAAAAGCACATTTGGTAGAAAAGAGGGGTTTGGTTCTTAGTGAACCCCTATCCTTGTGAAGGATCAAGGATGGTGGTTTATAAGACAAAGCCTGAATTTCTGAAATCCTTCTGGCGGAAGTTATACCCACTAAGAAAACAGTTTTCCAGGACAGAAACTTGAGATCACAATCTGCTGCCATTTCAAAAGGAGGTTGTACAACTGCTTGCAACACTAAGGTTAGGTCCCACAGAGGGGTTGGATCTTTTGTAAAGTGGTGTTAAAAGAAGCTTTACAAAGTTTGTGAGAAGCAAGTGATGAGTGATGTAAAGTTTAAGCGTAGATGGTTTGTGAGGGGCCAAAAGCATGTGTTGGACAGGGAAAAGAGTATATACTGTCCGACTATTAATGAACTTGGAGAAACCAAGCTGTCAGGTTGAGGTTCAAAATCTCTGGGCGGATCATGCCTCTTAGATGGAACAGGAATTTGGAACCAGGTCCATAATCCAAGCTTGGTGAATTAGATGAGGCCAAAGGAAGAGGAACCAAATCTGTCAATAAGGCCCAATGAGGATTAATTTGCTTTTCAGTCTGACTGCCTTCTGTAGAAACTTTGGAATTAGATGAAAGGCATAAAGACCACCAGAGGGCCAACTGTGGAGAAGAGCATCGCTCGGTGATTCCACCCTCCGGGGGGGATTAGGGCAAAGGGGTTGCTGCACTTGTTGTTTAGGGGAGAGGCAAAAAGATCACAGCACGGCTGGCCCCACTGATGGGACATGGTCTCCAACACTTCTGAAATGAGGGACCGCTGGTAAAGAAGTATGCAACTGCTCAATTTGTTGACTATCACACTGGACCTCCCTGGAATGTGCAGTGATATGAAAAAGCAGCTGGATGAGATCACACTCTGACAGCTTCTCGACAAGAGATAGGACCCGCTTCCTTCTTGGTTGTTGATGCACCAAACTACTGACATGCTGTCCTTTTGAACTGCAATTGGCCCTAAAGCGAGAGCACCCTGGAAAGCCTGCAAAACTAAAAGCACTGCTCTCACCTCTAAGACACTGATATGCAAGTTGGCCTCTATGGGGGACCAGTGCCTTGGACAGTGTTCACAAGATAATGCCCCTCCACCCCAACTGGGGATCATCTGTTGTCACTGTGGACTTGGGTTGAAAGAGGGTTAAAGGACAGCCTTGTAGAATATATCTGAATGAATCCACCAGTTGAGATCTCCCTTGCAAATATTGGTGATTGCAATCAGAGTTGACATTGGTTGGTATAGTATTGACCACTGTGCTGCAAGCAATCATTGTAAAATTCTCATGTGAAATCTGGCTAAGGGAGCTAGTTATAGCTGCCGCCACAGATCCAGGGCCTGTAGAATCAAGCCTACAGATACTTTTTTGCTGTTGATCATCTTCATGACTTGCAATCCGATTTTCTGTATTTTCAGTGGGGGAAGAGAGGCTACTGTTGTCTTTGTTCAGGACAGCTCTTATGAACTCTAAGGTCTGAGTTGGCTTGAGATGACATTTTTCGTATTTTATGGTCATCACCAGATAAAAGCATGTCTGGAGAACTTGCTTTCTTGCCTCTAACACCTGATGCCTGGTTGGAGTGGTAATGAGCCAGTTGTCTAAGTACAGAAACACCTGGAATCCCAGCAGTCTCAAGAGAGAGCTGCTACTACTGCCATGCACCTGGTGAACATCCTGGGGCAGTGGTGAGACCAAAGGGCAGAACTCTGAAAGTACAGTTTTGTACCTACCATAAATGTAGATGTTTGAGTGTTCACCCTGCTGCAGTCATCACACTTGGGTTATCCTGTCATCAGGCGGTCCCCGCAGTCGGCCGGAATTCCAAAGTCTTGGTCTGGCATCAGTTGCTGTCGCCTCTTCCCCGACGTCAGTGCGCCAGGGGTATAGATAATGACACCGACGCCATTTTCTTCAGTTTTTCTTGCCCCAGATGTCAGGTGCCCCCAAAAAGATGGTCAGAAATTAGTACCAAATGGAGTAACCTCTGCACAAACACAAAATCCCTTTAGCTATAAGCAAATACATCAGTAAGGTATAGAAGAGATTTAGCCAGTAGATCAGAGGGGATGGAGGGAGGGTAACCTGGACTGCAGTAGGGTGAACACTCGAACATCTACATTTATGGTAGGTACAAAACTGTACTATGTTCATCGTGTTACCCTGCTGCAGTCATCACACTTGGGTAGAATCCCAAAGCTAAGGAAGGGGGGGGGGGAAGTATCATTGAGGGTTAGTGGAGGCTATAAGGCCCTGCAGAACTGCAGTGGCGAAGCCCGCCCTGGTCTTAGAGTAGAGGCAAGTGATAATGTTTGGTAAAGGTGTGTACTGAACTCCAAGTTGCAGCTTCTAAAATCTCCTTGGTTGGAACCCCCCTGAGAAAGGTTGCAGAGGTAGCTGTTGCCCTGGTAGAGTGAGACCTAATGTTAGCAGGAACTGGTTTCCCATGATGGGTATAGCAGAAACGTATGCAATGACCTATCCATTTAGAAATGGTTTGCTTTGATATAGCCTTCCATTGAGAAGCTGTAGCATAGGATACAAAGAGCTGTTTTTTCTGAAAGCCTTAGTTTTGTCCAAGTAGTAACGAAGTTGCCTGTGAATGTCCAAGGAATGCAGGAGTCTCTCAACTTTGTTCTGTGGATTTGGGAAGAAGGTGGGTAAGTGGATGGTTTGATTTAAAGCCACACTGGAAACCACCTTAGGCATAAAGGAAGGATTAGTTCGCAGAGAAACTCTGTCTTGATGAAAAATGAGGAAAGGTTCCACTGCCATTAGTGCCTGTAGCTCAGACTCTTTTAACTGAAGTTATTGCTAGGAGCAGGGCAGTCTTCCATGATAGGAACTGAAGATCTGCAGAGAAGGCTGGTTCAAAGGGAGGTAGCGTTAGTTTTTCCAGAACAAAATTGAGGTCCCATGTTGGTGTAGGAGCTCTCCTGGGTGGTCTAATGTTTTTTGCCCCTCTGAGGAACTGCCTTAGAAGAGGATGTGAAAATAAAGGTGGATCCATGTTGTAGTGAGCTGAAATAGCTGAAGCATGGATTTTAATGGAGGAAAAAGAAAGTCCTTTGTGCAACATCTCAGCTAAATACTGTAGAATGTGAGGCATGTGAGGCTGAATTGTGTCTTGGCCTTTAGCTTGGTTCCAGGCACAAAACCTTTTCCATTTGTCCGAATAAGCCTTCCTGGTGCTTGGCCTCCTGGCTTCCAGAATAACACCCAGAACTGCTTGGGAAAGAGGAGCTGGTTGGATGTTTAGTTGATATGCCATGTAGCCAGATTTAAAGTTTTGAGCTGGCTGTGAAGAATCTGATTGTTTTGTTGTGTGAGCAAATGGGGGATTTGAGGCAGTATCCATGGTGGGCTGTGGGCCATATTTCTCAATAGCGGGTACCAGTGCTGGCGTGGCCAGTCTGGGGCTGAGAGAATCAGTCGTGGGTCTCTCCTTTTTGACTTTCAGAAGAACATTTGCGAGGAGAGACAATGGAGGGAAGGCATATACTGTCAGGTTTTTCCAACTGAAAGAGAGTGCGTCCACTTTCCAAGCTTGATGGTGAAATGTCCTTGTACAAAATTTTGTTAGTTGATAGTTTAGAGGACTGGCAAACAGGTCTATGTCTGGAAGGCCCCATTTTTGAGTTATCATTGCAAATATTTGTGGATCTAGTTTCCACTCGTGGGGATTCTTGATGTTTCTGCTGAGGTCGTCTGCCAATGTGTTCTTCTGTCCTGGCAGGAATTGAGCTTGTTATTGAACTTGGTAAGCCAGAGCAGTGTTCCATAAGATCATTGCTTGCCTTCATAGAGGGTAGGAAAGTGTACCCCCTTGTTTGTTTATGTACCACATTACTGTGGTGGTGTCCATCTTTATTGCAAGTTGTCCTGGATGTAATAGATCCTTGAAGGCTGTCAGAGCTTTCTGTACAGCTAGCATCTCTTTTTGATTTATGTGCAGATTTCTTTGATCTGCAGTCCATAGGCCTTGAACGCATTGTCCTGCCATGTGTGCCCCCCAGGCGTAATCTGAAGCATCTGTTGTGATAGTTTGCCTGGCTGGGGGCAAGGTGAAAGGCTGACCCTTGTTGAGGTGACATGCCTGTGACCACCACAGAAATTCCTGTTGTAGGCAGGGAATGAGAGATATCATTGTGTCCAAGCTGTGGCTCTGTTGAGACCATACGCTTTTTAGGTACCACTGTAATTTCCTCATATGCAGCTTTGCCAATGGTATTAGTAGTATGCAAGATGCCATGAACACCAAGGCCTGCAGAATTTTTCTTGCAGTTAATTGGGTCTTTGTTGCCATTGTCTTGAAATATTGAGTCAGTTGTAGTTGCTTGTCTGGCGTAAGATAAGCCTTCTGGGCCATTGTATTCAAGCTGGCACCCAGGAATGTCATTTTTTGTGAGGGTACTAGTTTTGACTTCTTTTCGTTTACTGTGTACCCCAGGCAGTTTAGTAGATGCTTTACAAAGGCCAGATGATGTAAGAGAATGTCTTTGCTTTCTGCTTGGATGATACAGTCGTCCAGGTATGGATATATTTGAATTCCTCTTTGTCTGCAGTATGCAATTACTGGTGCCAGGCATTTCCTGAAGACTCTGGGTGCAGTAGATAAGCCAAAGGGCAGTACAGAGAATTGGTAATGGGTTGAACCTGCAATGAAACGGAGGTATCTTTATAGGGACATGCAGGTATGCCTCCTTAAGGTCCAACGCTACTAGCCATGCTTCCTTGCCCAACATGGGAAGTAGCTGCTGTAGTGTTAGCATCTTGAATTTGGGTACTTGTAAGTGTTTAGAATTGAAAGGTCCAGAATTGGTCTCCAGGCATTGTCCTTTCTGGGCACTAGAAAGAGTATTGAGTAAAATCCTTGGCCTTGCTCTTGAGTAGGTACCAGTTGAATGGCTCTCATGTCCATGAGAGCTGTAATTTGCTTTTGTGCCTCTGCCCATTGATTTTGTGGCAGGTTTGGCATTCCTCTTTTCATTGGCAAAGTGTGAAAATGGAATCTGTATCCTCATGAAATTATGTCTAGGACCCATTTGTCCTTTGTGACAATGTGCCAGTTGTCTGCAAAAAGTGCGAGTTTTCCCCCAAGGGGGCTGCCAAGAGAGTATTGCTTGGCCAGATGAGATGCAAGTCATTGAGTTTGCCTTCTGGTAGACTGAGACCTGTCTTCTCCTCCCTTCTGTGTTGTAGCGCCCCATTGGCGAGGTTTATACTGGGCTTGTGGTTGTCCTCTGTCCCTTGGGCGTCTGTATTTACCCCTCTGTGGTCTGTCAGTAGCTGGGAAAGGACCAATTTTTTGTTGGCCAGTTTCTGCTGAAGCAAGGGGGTTGTACCTGTAGGAAATCTTTGACTGTCTGCATAGATTTTGCCTTATCCTCCATTTTCTTTAAAACTTCTTCTGCTTTAACTCCAAAAAGAACATCCTGCTGTAAGGGAGCATCTAGTAGTTTTGCTTTAACATGGATCAGGCAGAGTTTGTTCCTTTAACCAAGCATGCCTACGTATAACAGACCCAGTGACAGCCGAGACCTCCAAAGAATCAAACCCACATTGTTAGGTATGTTTGCCCACCTGCTCAGTGGCGTGCAACAGATCCTGTACTTCTTTCAATTCAGATTGTTGAGGGAGAGTGGTTATTCTTTGCTTTAACTGAAAGATTAGGAATTGCTGATACTTAAGCATGTGAAATTGGCAATTCAGTGCCCTCATAGCTAGTGTGGCTGAGGTGTAAACCCTTTCCCCCCACCTGTCTAGTGCTCTGGAATCCCTCTCAGAAGGTACTGGGTTTTTAGCCATAGAAGCCTTAGCCCCCTTGGGACCCTGGGAGATAGTCTCTGGGTCAGCTACAGGGCTTTTGTAAAGAAATTTGTGGGAATCGGGCACTCTATAGTATCTGTCAGGCTTAGCCGGAGCAGGAGGTAGAGAGTCTGGGTTCAAGCTGGACTCTAAATAAACATCATCCACAATGTCCAAAACTGGTGGGATGGCAAGTGGTCTGTGTTGGGGGAGTAAAAGAAACTCTCTGAGCCTTTTCTTCGAGTCAGAGTAGTCCTGACCTTCCCAGTGAAAATGTTCCCTCATAGTGTGTAAAGTTCCCTCAAAGGAGTAGTCTTCAGGAGGAGAAGCTGAAGGAATAGAGTCCTCAGCATCAGAATCTTCATAAGGAGAGAAGGAGTAATCTTGGTCCTCAGAGGAGTCTGAAGAAATGGACACTTGTTCAGAGGATGCATAATCTTTCTCTTGTCTAGGCCTTTTGTCAGGAGGGGGCTGGGAACCCCTGATTAAAGAAATCAAATCTTCAGCCATTTTGAGCATCTGTTTCTTAGGCATGGGGCCTTGAACAGGAGACTGAAGTGCAGTCCTTTTTGATTTAGTAGGAGTCTTCGACTTAGAAAACGTTTTAATGGTGAGAGTAGTCGGTCTGAAAATGCCTTCAGAAACCAATGGCGTTTCTGTAGCACCGTCTTTTGTAGCAATGTCGTCGGAAGGGCCTGAACTAAATGGCTGCGTCGGCCTGGTGCATTCTACCAAAAATTCCGTAGCAGTTTCGGGTTCCAGATCTGCGGTAGTCAGGGGCTGCGTCGGAGCCCCACTGAGGACCGGAGAACCGGAGACTAGATCAGCCGAGGCCTCGGAATCTGGCTTAGGCCTGGGCTGTCTGTCCTTATCTTTGCGTTTTTTGTGCACGCCGGTAGTCGGTTGCTCAGAGGGCATGGTATAGTTAAATTTCCTACCGAAGTAGTGTCGTGCAAAATCAAAACGTCTTTTAATAGTACGCTTATTAAACCTAGCACAAAACTAACAAGTAGTGACGTCGTGGTCTGGGCCTAGGCAGGGTATGCAATAAGAATGAAAATCCTTATGAGATATTTGCTTCTCACAAGAAATACAATTGTTAACTTTTTCTGACATCGGTCTGAGGCAAGAAAAGTTTCCCCAACGGGGTACTTAGCTTTATAGAAGATTTCGGTCGGAAATTCGAATTCGAAAATCTCAGGCGTTGGCCAACCGGCACTTGCGAACTGCTTCTCCTTTGGGCACCGCGCGGCAAGAAAGACTGAAGAAAATGGCATCGGTTGCATTATATATACCCCTGGCGCACTGACGTCAGGGAAGAGGCGACAGCAACCGACGCCGGAACAAGACTTTCGAATTCCGGCCGACTGCGGGGACCGCCTGACGACAGGATAACCCAAGTGTGATGACTGCAGCAGGGTAACACGATGAACATCTGCTAGTGACTGCCTAGCAAATGGAAAACGGAGGAACCTTCTTGTCCACCTGTCCATTTTTATAAGGTAGTACGCATTCTGAAGGTTACTAAGTACATCCAGTCATCCTGTTCTAAAAATGCTAGAATGGATTGAACCGTGAACTTTGTCGAACTGATCTGTTTAAAACACCAAGATCTAAAATTTGTCTCCGGTCTTCTGTCTTTTTTGGCAACAAAAAGAATCTTGAACACCTTCCAGATTTTCTCTGATATGGTGGGACTTCTTGGATGGCTCTTTTTCTAGCCGTTCTTGAAACTGTAGTACTGCTTACTCCCTCTGATTGGGTGGGGACATCAGGGATTCTTTTGCAAATGAGGGGTGGAAGGGAAAATTATATAATATAACCTCTGGAAATGATCCGCTGCACCCAGGAATCTGATGTTCTTTCCAGCCAGGCTCTCTCCTGCAGGGAATAGTCAACCCCAGACTGCCTCCAGAGGAAAACAATCTGACCTCCTTTCAGGAACACTGAAAGGGATTATCAAAGAAAGAATCTCTGTACTCTGTTTTGCGGTCCTCCACTGCTACGAGGGTGGCATCTTCCACTGAATTCTTCCTCTGCCCATGGGGGAACCACCTCCACATGTGTCTTGAAAAGGCCCTTGGGACTTCTCGAACCACATCTTTGCATTACTATGCCGATTCCTTGAAAAGCATAACTGAGGTGTGAAAAAACATATGCCCAGGGCAGACAGGGTCTGTCCATCTTTCTCACACCTGGACAAAGTCTCTAACTTTAGGGCCAAACAAGGATGTGCTGTCAAAGGGAGTACTGATCAACAAAGACTTGAAGGGTTCCCCAAAATCACATAAGCGCATCCAGACATGTCTCCTGATGGCAACACCTGAACTCGCTGCTCCTGTCATACCTTCGGCTGCATGAGAAATGAGCCACATGGACTGTTGGGTAGCCAACTAAGATGCAACAGACTCCTGAACCTCTTCAGACAGGGTATCTGAAAGTTCCTTAATCAGATCCCTGTGGAGTCTGGTGAAATGTGCCAAAAAATTCCAAGACCATAACTGCAAGGGCCGTAGAAGCATAAACTTGTTTCCCAAACCTATCCATCGCAAAGACTCCTTATACGGTGGATGGATACAGGAACTTTCCTCAGCTAGTTCCTTTTTTGTTACGGTCGCTACAACCATGGCATCAACAGGCAAACCTTTTGACCAGAACTGTTTACCTTCCAGGGCAGTGACAATTTTGTCAGGTCTCCAGGAAATGGGTTCAGTGGTGTCAGGGGTCTTCCAGCCCACCGAGAGATCAACTCAATGAGTTCATCAGCAGGTAAAGTTACCCATGAGGTAGACAGGAAGGTACCAAATGCCTGCAGATACACAGACTCCTCAGGCGAAGGATTACTGGACTTTCAATCACCTCCCTGTTTTAAGATTTCTATGAAGTCTCAAAAGGAGATATCAGAATGTGATTTTAAGGATCCTTTGCCTTCATCGAAGTCAGTGTCTTCTGTGACAGATTCCTCCGGAGAATCCACATGCTTCCTCTTGCAATTTTTCTTCTTAGGGACCTCCTCAGTGGGATGATCTGGGGAAGTATCAGAAGAAGAAGGTATTTCCTTTTGGGACTCCTGAGGTTTTGGTACTCTGAACGTGGGTGTGACAGGGATGCTAGTTCTGAGTAGGAAGGGGCAGAATGACTGTTACAGTCATAGCTCTCTCCATGGCCTTGAAAGCTGATACACTCACAGAATGGAAGGACCCTGGATCCGAATGGGGAGGTCTGGGAACAGAGGTTACTTCCCACTCTGAAAAGATCCCTCTCGAAGCAGA
This sequence comes from Protopterus annectens, assembly GCF_019279795.1. Lineage (NCBI taxonomy): Eukaryota > Metazoa > Chordata > Ceratodontiformes > Protopteridae > Protopterus > Protopterus annectens. Next base: position 663,720,220 of record NC_056734.1, read on the forward strand.
AGCCGGAGCAGAGATGAATCATACCGAAGCCCAAAGGTGCAGAGAAGTCTCTGAACACAGAGTCGAATCTCGCCCCTCAGAACTGACAGGACAGATATGGCCGCAAGAGGTCACTGGTTTGGACTGAACTAAATAGCTTAGAGCAATAATTGGTTCCGAAGAGAAAGATATCTTCAGTTCTGACACAGATGGCACCGGGCAGCTTGGAACCATAGTCTCTAAGCCTCCAAGTGAAGTTAGAAGAGGAAGTAAAGGGGGAGTAGCTGAAGAATGGAATTCTTGACCCACTGGGGTAGGAACCTGGGTGCAGCCTGTCATACCTTGTGCACAAAGGATTTTTCTCACCAGTCTCTCCACATCATCTTTGGTTAGACCTTTGAGCGTGCTGACATCATAGAATGCAATTTAGGTCTCTCCAAGAATGGTGAACAAAGTCTCTCTGGAAAAGTATCAATGGCGGGTGAATAACTTGTTCTTGGAAAATAAGTTTTTGTTGAATCTTGTAACTGTGGTGTCAGATCCTCCTCCTTCTCAGCACTGAAGTTTGTCCTTGACCTGTAGTCTTTGGAACTGACGAACTAGTCGGTTCCAATAGTTGACTTCTGGCAATTCTCAGTTCCAATGAAACAGTCAGAGCCAATGTTTGTGACTTTTTTCCTGTCGGATCCGAAGGGGAAGATGGAACCAATGTTTCTGACTTTTTTTGAACTAGGAGCTGATGGAGATGTCAGCACCGACAAACTTCTTTTCTTTGTCTTCTCAGAAACTTTGGAAGATGAAGAAGACGGACTAAAAAAATCTGATTTGCTTGATTTTTCTTTAGATGAAGTGGCTCCAGTTAACGTCTCGCCGAAAGACGACGGAAGCAGACCTTTTAAGACTAATTTATTTTTCTGCTAGATAAGAAGTCTAGGGCTAAAGCAGTGACAAATAGAGCACTCCTACTGAAGATAGAGGGAGCCCAAACAGTAAGCACATAAAGAGTACATGTCAGAAAAGGGCAGTTTACGGCCACATTTCTGACAATGTTTAAATCCAGCTGGAGCCTTTTCCTTTTAGGCCACATCTCTTGTCCACATATATAAGCAGAGAAAAAAAACTGAGGAAAATACAGTAATTTTTTTTTTATAGGAGAGAAAAATATATAGAAATGTACTAGAAATGTATCAATGATGATAAGAGACTACACAAATTGATGAAGAAAATATCAACAATGATAATTAGACTACACTAGCGTAGGGAAAGGGAAATAAAAACAATAGAAGTTTGAGTACCAAGGTACATGAAATGAAAAAAGGGTATGGGATTTCATAAATTATAGTGAAAAAATTAAATACAGAAGGACTGAAAGTTAAAGTTGAAAATATATTAAAGGAATCACTGATCTAAAGAGCAGGTGGCACCACGTCTGACATGAAAAGCAGCAAAGAGTTCTGAGGTAACTGGGACAGGTGCACTGTGGGCAAGGGATAAGCTTGACAGTTTATTTTTGGTAACCATGAGCTACAGCAGTGGCCAATTTGGTTTGGAGGATCGGGACCGAAACCACAGGTTGTGGATACAATGAAAATTGACATCAGGTCTAAGGGTTCAGAGCTGGGACCCCTATTTTTTGGCATTCTTCTGTAACCTCCAAATGACAACCTCCAAAAACACCTACAGTTGACTATATTTGCCAAACAACTGACCGCAAGCTAAGTGTTTATTTGAAACAACACTCTCTTATACCAATTCTTTACAGCAAAAGCGGACACATGCTTGTGAAAATATGTGAAGGCTGCCAGCCTAGCTAAAATTTTGCAGATAATTCAATGTCACTGTAAACATGAATATAATCCACAGGCTTGTCCTCTTAAATGTAAGAAAAAGTACAGTTTTGTACCTACCATAAATGTAGATGTTCGAGTGCTAATACAGCTGCAGTCATAACAGATGGGGTTCTCCTGCCGTCAAGCAGGTCCTCGGTCGGCCGAATTCCAAAGTCTAGGTCCGGCGTTGGTTGTCGTTGCTTCTTCCCTGACGTCAGTGCGATAGGGATATAAAAGAACCAGCCGACGCCATTTTCTTCAGTTTTTCTTGCCCCAGATGTCAGGTGCGCCCAGAAGGAAGGCAATACATAAATTTGTGTAATAATGCAATGCCATATAATCAAAATACAGTAGTGAAAGCAAATACATCAAGAATGAATACCCCAATCAGGTTGCATGAGGAGATGTTAGCCAATAGGCCTGTCCCAAGAGGGGAAGGAGGGAGGGGAAACCTGGACTGCAGCTGTATTAGCAATCGAACATCTACATTTATGGTAGGTACAAAACTGTACTATGTTCATCGTGCATACAGCTGCAGTCATAACAGATGGGTAGAATCCCAAAGCTAAGAAAGGGGTGGTAGGCACTAGGTGGAACTAGGAGGAGCCAGAATGCCCTGCAAGACTGCAGTGGCAAAGCCCGCTCTAGATTTGGAGTATAGTGGAAGGTGGCAGTGCTTGGAGAAGGTATGCACAGAACTCCAAGTGTCTGCTTCCAAAATGTCTTTGGTAGGAACTCCTCTGAGAAAAGCTGCAGAGGTAGCCGTGGCCCTTGTGGAGTGAGATCTGATGCCTGTAGGTACAGTTTTGCCATGAAAAGAATAGCAAAAGCGTATGCAGTGGGCTATCCATTTTGAGACTGTCTGTTTGGAAATTGGCTTTCCTATAGCATAGGACACAAAGAGCTGTTCTGATTTTCTGAAAGGCTTTGTTCTGCCCAAATAATAATGCAGTTGTCTGTGGATGTCCAAGGAATGTAGTAATCTCTCCCCTTTGTTTTGAGGATTAGGATAAAAGGTAGGTAAGTGTATAGCCTGATTCAAAGCTACCCTGGATACCACTTTTGGCATAAAGGACGGGTTGGCTTGTAAGGAAACTCTGTCCTGATGGAAGATGATAAAAAGCTGCACAGCCATGAGAGCTTGTAGTTCCGATACCCTACGAGCTGGTAATAGCCAGAAGGAAAGCTGTTTTCCAGGACAAATATTGCAAATCTGATGAGGTAGCTGGCTCAAAAGGAGGCAAGGTCAGATTTTCTAGAATGAAATTGAGATCCCAAGCAGGTATTGGTTGTTTTCTTGGGGGTTTTAGATTCTTAGCCCCTCTGAGGAACTGTCTTAAGAGAGGGTGAGAGAATAAAGGTGGATCAGTGTTGTATTCTGCAGAAATGGCTGAGGCATGGATTTTGATGGAGGAGAATGAAAGTCCACTGCTTAGCAGCTCAGCTAGATACTGTAATATTTGAAGTAAGTTCAGTTTTCCAGGATCCTGGCCCTTTTTCTCATTCCAGACACAAAACCGTTTCAATTTTGCTGAGTAAGCTTTTCTAGTAGACGGCCTTCTGGCCTCCAAAATGACATCTAGCACACCTCCTTGGAAATCTGTTGTGATGCTAAGGAATCTTCCATGCGGCTAGATTGAGTGTTTTTAGCTGACTGTGAAGAGTTTTGAAGCTGTGCTGAGTCAGAAGAAGAGGCATTAGAGGCAGGGTTCATGGTGGGGAATGTGTCTGGCTCCTCAGGAGTGGGTACCAGTGTTGTCTTGGCCAGTCTGGAGCAATGAGAATCATCTTTGGTCTGTCTGCTCTGGATTTTAATAGAACTTTGGGTAGCAGAGGAAGAGGTGGGAAGGCATAAACTTTCATTGATGTCCAACTGAAAGAGAGAGCGTCCACTCTCCAGGCCTTTGGATGAAAAATCCTTGGCAGAATTTTGTCAATTGGTGATTTTTGTGGGAGGCAAAGAGATCTATGTCTGGCCTTCCCCATGCTTGAACTATCTCTGTAAAAACTTGAGGATGCAACTTCCATTCGTGTGGATCTGTCATATTTCTGCTTAGGTTGTCTGCCAGAGTGTTTTCCTTGCCTGGCAAGTACTGGGCTTGTAGTTCGATTTGTAAGTCCAGGGCCATGTTCCAAAGTGACATGGCCAGTCTGCATAGGGGGTAAGAATGGGTTCCTCCCGGTTTGTTTATGTACCACATTACTGTGGTGTTGTCCGTTCTTATCAATAGTTGACCTGGTTGCAGAAGGTCTTTGAAAGCTATAATAGCATTTATTACTGCTAGCATCTCCTTTTGATTGATGTGAAGGTGCTTTTCTTTTTGGGACCATTTGCCCTGAATGCACCGATCTGTCATGTGCGCCCCCCAAGCGTAGTCCGAGGCGTCTGTTGTGATGACTTGATTTGCTTGAGGCTTGTTGAATGGGAGACCTGTGTTTGTTTGGCATGCTTGAGCCCACCACAGAAATTCCTTTTGAAGACATGGAATTAGTGGTATTATTGTTTCCAAACTGTGGCTGTGTTGAGACCATAGGTTTTTCAGGTACCACTGAAGTTTCCTCACATGCAGCTTTGCACATGGGATTAGTAAGATGCAAGATGCCATGAATCCCAGAGCCTGCAGGATTTTCCTTGCAGTCAGCCTGGTGCAATTTGCTAGTGTTCTGAAGTATTGAGTTAGTTGCTCCTGCATCTCTGGCGTGAGGTAGGCCATCTGGGTGTTTGTGTCCAAGTTGGCACCCAGGAACATTATTTTCCAAGAGGGTATTAGCCTTGATTTCTTTTTGTTGACTGTGTATCCCACAGAATTCAACAACATTATTACATAAGCCAGATGTTTCAGAAGAATGTGTTTGCTGTCCGCTTGGATCAGGCAGTCCAAATAGGGGTATATTTGTATCTCTTGAAGTTTGCAGTAGGCAATTACTGATGCCAGGCATTTTGTGAATACTCTGGGCGCAGTAGATAAGCCAAAGGGCAATGCAGAGAATTGATAATGGGTTGAACCTGCAAGAAATCTGAGGTATCTTCTGCAATTTTGTCTGATTGGGACATGCAGGTATGCCTCCTTGAGGTCCAATGTTACCAGCCAAGACTCCTTGCCCAGCATGGGAAGAAGCTGCTGTAGAGTGAGTATCTTGAATTTTGGTAAGAGTAGAAATGTGTTTAGGATGGATAAGTCCAAAATAGGTCTCCAATCTTTTCCCTTCCTTGGTACCAGGAATAGTCTGGAATAAAAACCTTGACCTTGTTCGTGCGTAGGTACCTCTTGAATAGCTTTCATGTCTATGAGATCTGAAAATTGTCTTTGTGCCTCTGCCCTTTGATTGTGTGGCAGGTTTGGCATGCCTCTCATTTTTGGAAGGGTGTGAAAATGGAATCTGTAGCCTCTGTTTATAATATCCAGGATCCATTTGTCTTTTGTGACAATATGCCAGTTTTTTGAAAATAATGTCAGTTTTCCGCCTAAGGGTGCTGCCATTTATGTCTTGCTTGGCATGCAAAGGGGAAAGTCATTGGGCTGTGTAGGAGCTTGTCATTATCTGCCTCTAAACGATCCTTGGGATTGCCCTCTGCCTCTCGGGCGCCTGTATCTACCTCTTTGGGGTCTGTCCGTGGCTGGAAAGGACCAATTTTTGGAAGGCCAATTTCTACTGAAACGTGGGGGTTGTACCTGTAGAAAATCTTTCACTGTTTGCATTGATTTAGCCTTTTCCTCCATTTTCCTTAATACCTCCTCAGCATTAGCACCAAATACATCCTTTTGTAGAGGGGCATCTAGTAATTTAGCTTTGACATAATCTGGTAAGGTTTGTTCCTTGAGCCAGGCATGTCTACGTATGACTGATCCTGTAACAGCAGCTCTACACGAGGCCTCTAGAGCATCAAAACCACATTGTAAGGTATGTTTACCCACTTGTTCTGCACTGTGCATCAAATCCTGCAACTCCTTCAAGTCTGGTTGTTCAGGTTGTAACATTTTACTTAATTGTGATAACAAAAACTGTTGGTACTTTAGCATATGGAACTGACAGTTTAATGCCCTCATGGTTAAGGTGGCCTTTCTAAGGATCTGGAATCTCTCTCTCGGAAGGTAATGGATTTTTAGCAGTGGAGGCCTTAATTCCCTTGGGGCCCTGTGAGATGGTTTCTGGGTCAGCAGCATGGTTTTTGTACAGAAATTGGTGTGAGTCAGGGACCCTGTAGTACCTGTCAGGCTTGACTGGGGCTGGAGGTAGAGAATCCGGGTTAAGGCAGGCCTCCGAGTACACCATCTAGTATGTCCAAAACAGGAGGTATAGCCAGAGGCCTGTGCTGAGGTAGCAAGAGAAATTCCCTAAGCCTTTTCTTGGAATCTGAATAATCTTGGCCTTCCCAGTGGAAGTGTTCCCTTAAGGTATGCAAAGTTTCCCCAAATGAGTAATCCTCTGGGGGGATACAGAAGGAATGGACTCCTCTGCATCAGAGTCTTCAAAAGGGGAGTAAGAATGTTCCTGTTCATCAGAGTGCTCTGAAATAATGGAGCCCTGATCAGAGGAGGGGGATTCTTCATCCACTCTGGGCCTTTTGTTTGGGGGGGGGGGTTGAGAACCCCTGATAAGAGTAATTAAATCCTAAGCCATTTTAAGCATCTGTTTTTTAGGCATGGGGCCTGGAGATGGGCCCTGTGTAGCTTGTCTCTTAGAATGCATGGCTGCTTTAGACTTAGTGAAAGCCTTGATGGAAAAAGAAGAGGAAGGCCTGAAGACACCTTGAGAGGAGGTAGACCTGTCCACAGTTTGAGATTCACCTCCAAGAGTGGCTTCGGTATCTGTAGTCGGGGTGTGGGCCGAGGAGCCTGCGACCTCGGGCACAGGAGACACCGCCAATGAAGTGTCGTCGGTAGTCAGGGGCTGCGTAGGTGCCTCGCTGAGAACCGGACCACGTGTAGTCGGCTTTGGCGTGGTGTCGGTAGAGGCCGGGGACCTCGTGTGTCGGTCCTTATCTTTGCGCTTTTTAGACAAAACTGGAGTTGGAGTATCCGACGACATAATATAGTTAAATGTTTTGCCAAAATAATGCTGGGCGAACTCCACCCGACGCTTAATGGTGCGCTTGTTGAATGTAGCACAAAAGCGACAGACCGAGACGTCGTGGTCTGGGCCTAAACAAGGAATACAGAGGGAATGGAAATCCTTATGCGGAATTTGCTTCCCACATGAAATACAATTATTAACATTGTCTGACATCGGTCTGAGGCAAGAAAAGTTTCCCCAACGGGGTACTTAGCTTTCAAGAAGACTTCGGTTGAAAAATTTTCGTAATTTCAGGAGCTGGCCGACCGGCACTTGCGAACTGCTTCTGCTTCGGGCACCGCGCAGCAAGAAAGACTGAAGAAAATGGCGTCGGCTGATTCTTTTATACCCCTGTCGCACTGACGTCAGGGAAGAAGCGATGACAACCGACGCCGGACCTAGACTTTGGAATTCGGCCGACCGAGGACCCGCCTGACGGCAGGAGAACCCCATCTGTTATGACTGCAGCTGTATGCACGATGAACATCTGTGTTAAATGTTGAACTTCAAAAATATAACCACAGTGCACTCTGCTGGAAGAAAGCTGACAAGTCAAGCATTGTATGACTGTGATCTCAAAGCTCGGAGACCATGTCTGGGACTGAGGAGTTCCTTCTATTGTTTTGAGACCACAGATTTTTACATATATAATATATTTTATTACTGCAGTTTCCTGGCCAGGTACAAGATCAAAGAAATGTTAAAACTCTCAGTTCCTGTTAGCCTGGGAACCAGAATAGAATGATGCAATCTAAAATGAGTCAGCAGTGATGTATTATTTTTCATACTTCCTCAGAGAGAGAGAGAATCAGAGCATTTTGGATTTTGTCTAAAGACCATCTACTCACCAGTATTCTGCCTTTGCACTATATGTAAGTTTATTTAGAACTGTGATTGCTCTTAAGTTGGAATTTAGTCTAGCTGTTTTCTATATTTATGCCACACTATTCAATACTACTATTTTAAGCAGTTCCTTGTGATTTCTAGCACTTGACTAGCACTGTGTTGAATTGATATGATTTGTCTTGTGTTTTTATTATTTATTATTAAATATTTTTAAACCTTTAAACCGAGGCTGTTTTGTGCAGAGATAACTTAAGTTCTAGAGTACATTGCATGCATATAGTGATACTGTACAAAGTCACGCCAAGTAAGCCTTGCTATTCGTCACACTAATTAGATAATACTTTTGCACAGTAATAATTGGACACCCTTTGGTAACGGCCTTTTTAGTAGCTGATGAAGAGTAATTGGTGGCAGTGACTACTACCTTATAGCCTGACAGGAGGGGCCGCAGCTGGAATACCTGTGCCAGCCTTCCACAAGAGTGTCTGTGTGCTTCTATATAAACCAAATCTCAGTGTGTGTGTGTGTGTGTGTGTGTGTGTGTGTGTGTATATGTCAGCTACTTGGACAGGGACACGAAGCACTGGTTGGACAGAGAGGGCACTGGAGGTTTTGGCTTGACTACTCGGCTGAGATCTGTACCCTATAGCTGTGCCAGTGGGGAGTCTTATTGGGGATTTGGAGAGAAAGGGAGAAACCAGACCCAGACTGACTGTGATCTCAGTGGGCTGTTAAAGGAAAGTACAGATGTGTACACTTACCATAAATGTTGATGTTAGAGTGTATTCACTGGTGCAGTCATTACATTTGGGTAATCTTCTGGCAGGTTGCCCTCATTCGGCCTGATTAACAAAGTCTTGGGTCCTGCGTTGGCTGCTGTCCCTTCTTCCATGACGTCAGGGGTATAAAACATGCAGCCGACGCCATTACATCAGTTTTTCTTGCCCCAGATGTTAGGTGTCCCCCAAATGGGGAGCAAAATATATATATATATATATATATATATATATATATATATATATATATATATATATATATATGAAAAACTTAAAACAAAAAAAAATACCTCCAAACAAAAGCAAATACACCAAAAAGGCTTTTAAGCATTGTAAAAGAAAGGAAAGGTATAGTAAGAGAAAAATAGGGGACTGTAGGGTCGCTAACCAGGACTGCAACAGTGAATACACTCGAACATCTACATTTATGGTAAGTGTTCACAACTGTACTATGTTCTTCGTGTTTCACTGTTGCAGTCATTACATTTGGGTAGAATCCCAAAGCTATGGCTGGGAGGATGGATTTATACAGCATTAGGAGCAGCTATACGGCCCTGCAGGACAGCAGTGGCAAAGCCAGCTCTGGATTTAGAGGAGAGAGGTAAATGGTAATGTTTGCTGAATGTATGAACTGAGCTCCAGGCAGCAGCTTCTAGAATGTCTCTGGAAGGAACCCCTCTGAGAAAGGCTGCAGAAGTAGATGCAGCCCTGGTGGAATGAAATCTGATCCCCTTAGGGATAGGTTTACCATTGTGCATATAGCAGAAATGAATACAATGGCTTATCCATTTGGAAATAGTCTGCTTTGAAATAGCCTTTCCCTCTGCCCCTGCAGCAAATGCCACCAACAGTTGTTCAGATTTTCTTACGAGATTTTGCCATGTTTAAGTAGAATCTAAGTTGTCTGTGTAAATCTAATGAATGCAGAATCCGCTCACCCTTGTTCTGTGGATTGGGAAAGAAAGTTGGCAGATGAATGGTCTGATTAAGAGCCACACTGGATACCACCTTAGGCATGAAGGATGGATTGGTCCTGAGAGCCACCCTGTCCGGATGAAAAATAACGGAAGGCTCCACTGCCATAAGAGCCTGTAATTCTGAAATCCTTCTAGCTGAAGTGACCGCTAAAAGGAAAGCTGTTTTCCAAGAGAGAAATTTTAGGTCCGCAGCAGCAGTTGGCTCAAAAGGAGGTAGAGTGAATTTTTCCAAAACAAAATTGAGGTCCCATGCAGGAGTTGGTGCTCTCCTGGGAGGTCTTAAATTTTTGGCACCTCAGAAACTGCTTTAGCAGAGGATGAGAGAAGAGGGGAGGTTCTGTGTTGTAATGAGCTGAAATGGCAGAGGCATGGATTTGTATGGAAGAAAAAGATATGCCCTTGTGAAGCATCTCAGTTAAGTATTGCAGAATCTGAGGAATATTGGGCATTGCTGTGCTTATTCCTTGTGATTGGTTCCAGGCACAGAATCTTTTCCATTTGTCAGCATAAGATTTTCTAGTACTACGCCTTCTAGCCTCCAAAATGACATCCATTGAAATTAGTTGATTAGCCACGCTGCAAGATTCAAAGTTTGGAGCTGAGTGCGCAGAATTTGGCAGTTCTGCTGAGACAGTAGGTAAGGTGACTGAGGCAGGTGCCATGGAGGAAGGTGTGACGCATTGCGCAGGAGTGGATACCAGTGTTGGCGAGGCCAGTCTGGAGCAATCAAAATCATTTTTGGTTTGTCCTGTCTGACTTTTAGTAGGACTTTGGAGAGCAGAGGCAGAGGTGGAAAAGCATAGGTTTTTCCAGGTGAATGATAGAGCATCCACTTTCCAAGATTTTTTGTGATGAATTCTTGTGCAGAATTTCTCCAACTGATAGTTCTGGGGTAAGGCAAAAAGATCCAAGTCTGGGCTCCCCCATTTGCGTGTCAACATGTTGAAAACGTGTGGTTCCAGTTTCCATTCGTGTGGGTCCATAAGATTTCTGCTTAGTTCGTCTGCCAAGAGTATTTAGCTTTCCTGGCAGGAACTGAGCTTGTAGTTGTATATGATAAGTCAAAGCCGTGTTCCACAATGCCATGGCTAGTCTGCAAAGGGGGTAGGAATGTGTACCCCCTGTTTGTTTTTGTATCACATGACTGTGGTGTTGTCTGTCTTTATCAGTAGTTGTCCTGGATGAACGTAGTCCTTCAAGGCTGTCAGAGCATTCTGTACAGCTAGCATCTCTTTAGGATTGATATGTAGGTGCATTTGATTTGGGCTCCATTTGCCCTGAATGCACTTCCATGCAGGATGAGTCCCCCCAAGCATAGTCTGATGCATCTGTACTTAGGGTCAGGGCGGCAGGGAGTGGAATGAATGACAGTCCCTTGTTTTGGTGGTAGGCTTCTACCCACCATAGGAACTCTAGTTGCAGGCAAAGTATAATAGGAGTCATTGTTTCCAGGCTGTGACAATGTTGACTCCATTAACTTTTAAGTACCGCTGAAGTTTCCTCATATGCAGTTTTGCATATGGAATAAGAAGAATGCAGGAGGCCATGAACCCCAAGGCTTGCAGAATTTACCTTGCAGATAGAGTTTTTGTGGCCACCTGTTTGAAGTAAGTCACCAATTGAATTTGGTTTTCTGGCGCAAGGTAAGTCATCTGGGCAGTTGTATTCAAGCTTGCACCCAGGAATGTAATTTTTTGAGAGGGTACCAGTTGTGATTTCTTTTCGTTTATGGTGTACCCTAGACAAGTTAGAACCCTTTTTACAAAAGCCAGATGCTTTAGAAGAATGTCCTTGTTTTCTGCCTGAATTAGACAATTGTCCAGGTATGGATATATTTGAATATTTCTTTGCCTGCGAAATGCGATTACTGGAGCCAGGCACTTTGTGAAGATCCTGGGCGCAGTTGATAAGCCAAAGGGCAGTGCAGAGAAAGTACAGTTTTGTACCTACCATAAATTTAGATGTTCGAGTGTTCGAGTGTATATACTGCTGCAGTCTTCACATTTCTTTTGGGGAAACTTTACACACCATGAGGGAACACTTCCACTGGGAAGGCCAATTGACTAAGAAAAGACTCCGTGAGTTTCTTCTTCTCCCACAGCATAGACCCCTTGCAATTCCTCCAGTTTTAGACATTTTGGATGATGTTTACACCGAATCTAGTCTAAACCCAGATTCCTTACCTCCTGCACCAGCTAAACCAGACAGATACTACAGAGTTCCTGATTCTCATAGTTTCTATATAAAAGCCCTGTTGCAAACCCCAAAACCATTTCCCAGGGTCCCAAAGGGGTTAAGGCCTCTACTGCTAAGAATCCACTTCCTTCTGAAAGAGATTCCAGAGCATTAGAAAGATGGGGGAAGAAAGTGTATACATCTGCCACTTTGGCCATGAGGGCCTTAAACTGCCAATTCCACATGCTAAAATACCAGCAGTACTTGATTACACAGTTAAAGCAGAAAATGATCCCTCAGACAGATCAACCTGATTTCAAAGAGATGCAGGATTTGCTGCATGCAGCAGAACAGGTGGGAAAGCATACCTTACAGTGTGGTTTTGATTCACTGGAAGCCTCATGTAGAGCAGCTGTCACAGGATCTGTAATACGTAGACATGCTTGGCTAAAAGAGCAAGCCTTACCAGAACATGTCAAAGCAAAGTTATTGGATGCTCCATTGCAGAAAGATGTGTTATTTGGTGTCAAAGCAGAGGAAGTTTTAAAGAAAATGGAAGAAAAGACTAAATCTATGCAGACAGTTAAAGATTTTTTACAGGTACAACCTCCTTGTTTCAGCAGAAATTGGCCATCAAAAAACTGGTCCTTTCCTGCATTAGACAGACCCCAAAAAGGTAGGTACAGACGCCCAAGGGGCAGAGGCCAGCCACAAGGTTCTTTCAGGCCTGGACAATGGCATACAACAACTCAAAGAGGTGGAGACGAAAGATCTCAACCCTTCAGGAAACAAACACAATGACTTCCCTCTTCGCCTGCCAAGCAAAATTGCCCTGGCAGCACCTTTGGGAGGAAAACTGTCTCTATTTCCACAAAATTGGCGCACCATAACAAAGGACAAATGGGTTCTGGATATTATTACCCGTGGCTACAGATTTCATTTTCACACTTTACCACGGATGTGCGGCATGCAAAATCTGCCTCCAAACCAGTGGGCAGAGGCACAAACGCAAATTTCAGCTCTCATGGATATGAAAGCAATTCAGAAGGTACCTACAAAGGTGCACGGTCAAGGTTTTTACTCAAGACTATTTCTAGTACCAAGAAAGAACAAAGACTGGAGACCCATTTTAGACCTCTCAATTCTAAACACATACCTGGAGGTACCCAAATTCAAAATGCTCACCCTACAGCAGCTTCTTCCCATGCTGGGCAAGGAGTCTTGGCTGGTAACGTTAGACCTCAAAGAGGCATACCTGCATGTCCCTATCAGACAAGATTGCAGAAGATACCTCAGATTTTTGGCAGGTACAACGCATTATCAATTCTCTGCATTGCCCTTTGGCTTATCTAGTGCGTCCAGAGTATTTACGAAATGCCTGGTATCAGTAATTGCATACTGCATACGAGGAATACACATTTATCCATATCTGGACGACTGCCTGATCCAAGCGGACAGCAAGGCCATTCTATTACAGCATCTGGCATTTGTAACAAAGATGCTAAGTTGCCTGGGGTACACAGTAAACAAAAAGAAGTCAAAGCTAATACCCTCACAACACATAATATTCCTGGGTGCTAGCTTAAATACAACGGCCCAGATGGCTCATCTCACGCCAGACAAACAAAAACAACTGACTCAATACTTCCAAAAGATGGAAACTTTTACCCAGCTCACTGCAAGGAAAATCCTGCAGGCATTGGGGTTCATGGCATCCTGCATTCAACTAATTCCACATGCAAAGCTGCATATGAGGAAATTACAATGGTACCTGAAAAGTGTATGGATTCAACACAGGCACAGCCTCGAAACAACTATACCTCTCTCATTCCCTGCCTTCAAAAAGAGTTCCTATGGTGGGCTCAAGCATGTCAAATAAACAAGGGTCTTCCTTTTGTCTTACCTCTAGCAAACCAATCTATGACAACAGATTCTTCAGACTACGGCTGGGGAGCACACATGGCAGGACAAAGCATACAGGGCAAATGGTCGACAAAACAAATGCCATCTACACATCAACCAAAAGGAGATGTTAGCTGTGCAACATGCACTGACAGCCTTCAAGGACCTCTTGCATCCAGGACAACTACTAATAAGGACAGACACCACCACAGTTATGTGGTACATAAACAAACAGGGAGGAACACACTCCTACCCTTTATGCAGACAGGCAATGACCTTGTGGAACACAGCATTGACTTACCAAGTACAACTGCAAGCACAGTTCCTGCCAGGAAAGGAAAACATATTGGCAGACGAATTAAGCATAAATTTGGCAGATCCTCACGAGTGGAGACTAGACCCACAAGTATTTTCAATGATAACTCAAAGGTTGGGCCGCCCAGACATAGATCTATTTGCCTCCCCCAACAATTGCCAACTACAAAAATTTTGTACAAGGACTTATCATTCCCTAGCCTGGAAAGTGGACGCCCTATCATTCAGTTGGACAGCATTGATCGTCTATGCCTTCCCAACACTACCTCTCTTGACCAAGGTATTACTGAAAGTCAGATCGGAGAGACCACAAATGATCCTCATTGCTCCAGACTGACCACGTCAGCACTGATACCCATTACTAAGGACCTTGACTCACAGCCCTCCATGGATCTTACCTCAATTCCCACTTCTGTTGACTCAGCAAAACTCTGACCCTTCACAGTCAGCTCAGGACTTTAAATTTAGCTGCATGGAGAATATCTTGAATTATCAATCAACACTTCTCTCAAAGGACGTCCTGAATGTCATTTTGGAGGCCGGGAGGCCCAGCACCAGAAAAACGTACTCGGAAAAATGGAAAAGATTTTGTGCATGGAACCAGGCTAAAGGCCAAAATCCTGGGATACCAAACATTCCTCAAATACTGCAATACTTAACTGAGATGCTACACAAAGGCCTTTCTTTCTCATCCACTAAGATCCATGCTTCAGCCAATTTAGCTCAATATAATACGGATCCCCCCATATTCTCACACCCTTTACTAAGGCAGTTTTCTCAGAGGGGCTAAGAATACAAGACCCCCCAGAAAACCCCCAACGCTAGCTTGGGACCCGAACTTCGTTTTAGAAAAATTAACACTGCCTCCTTTCGAACAAGCCTTCTCAGCAGAACTACAATACTTCTCATGGAAAACAGCTCTGTTGCTGGCTATCACCTCAGCATGCAGGGTCTCAGAACTACAGGCACTTATGGCAGTGGAACCTTTCATCATTTTCCATCAGGACAGACTCTCTTTACGAACTAACCCTATCTTTATGCCAAAGGTAGTACCCAGTGTGGCTTTGAATCCGACCATTCATTTACCCACCTTTTATCCAAACCCCCAGAATAAAGGAGAAAGACTCCTTCACTCTTTGGACATTCACAGGCAGCTACATTACTATTTGGATAAGACAAAGACCTTCAGAAAAACTGACCAACTCTTTGTATCCTATGCTGCAGGTTCACAAGAAAAGGCCATTTCCAAACAGACCATCTCCAAATGGATAGCACATTGCATCCGCTTTTGCTACTCGCACCATGGGAAAGCAGTGCCTGTTAATATTAGGTCCCATTCTACCAATGCTACAGCAACCTCAGCAGCCTTTCTCAGGGGGGGGTTCCAACCAAGGACATTCTGGAGGCAGCTACTTGGAGTTGAGTGCACACCTTTACCAAGCACTACCACCTTCCACTATACTCAAAAATCAGAGCTGGTTTTGCCACTGCAGTTCTGCAGGGCATCCTAGCTTCACCTAACCTAGTTTAGTACCAGCCACCCATCCATAGCTTTGGGATTCAACCCAAGTGTGATGACTGCAGCAGTATAACACGAGGAACATAGTACAGTTTTGTACCTACCATAAATGTAGATGTTCGAGTGTATATACTGCTGAAGTCCAGGTTACCCTCCCACCATCCCCTCTACATACCAGGGTGTTCGTTATAACTCCATGTACATCAATCTGTTGGATGCATGTCTATATGGTGTATTTGCTAACAGCTAGCACTACTGTTTATCTACTAAGGTATTTTGGCATAGTTATTTGTATTGCCTTCCTAGTTTGGGGCATCTGACATCTGGGGCAAGAAAAACTGAAGAAAATGGCGTTGGCTGCCTCTTTTATCCCCCTGTCGCACTGACGTCAGGGAAGAAGCGACGACAACCAACGCCGGACCAAGACTTTGGAATTCGGCCGAATGCGGGACCGCTTGACGGCAGGATAACCCAAGTGTGAAGACTGCAGCAGTATAACATGAGGAACATCTGGTAATGCAAGTAGCCTGCTTTGAAGATGAGGTATCTTCTGCAAGATTCCCTGACTGGGATATGCAGGTAAGCCTCTTAAGTCTAGAGTTACCAACCAGGCATCCTTGCCTAGTATAGGTAGTAAACTGTTGAGTCAGCATCTTGAATTTTGGAAAGTCCAGAAATGAACTTAGAGTGGATAAGTCCAGAATTGGATGCCATGATTTGTCTTTTCTGGGTACCAGGAAAAGTCTTGAATAGAAACCATGTCCCTTTTCCTCTGCTGGCTGAATATCCCCCATATTCATGAGGGACAGAACTTGTTTCTGGGCCTCTGCCCTGATTTGGTGGCAGGTCTGGCTATCCGTTTGGGATTGGCAACATGTGGAAATGAAATCTGTATCCCTGGGATACTATATTTAAAACCCATTTGTCCTGGGTAATCAGTTGCCTGTTTCGTGCATGAAGTGCCAGTTTTATCCCCAAAGGGGTGGCCAAAAGGTAAGTGCTTGGTGATTGTGGAGGAAAGTCATTGAGACTGTTTACCATAGGGAGGTGCCTTGTTGCTTCCAGATTTGGAGGTGGAGGCACCCCATTGTTTTGTTCTAAAAGTTCATTGTGACTGAAACCTGGAGCCTTTGGAATGTCTGGATTTGACTTGAGCGGCTCGCGAGGAAACTGGAAAGGACTAATTCTTAGTAGGCCAGTGCCTACTAAATCTAGGTGGCTGCACTTGTAAGAAATCTTTTAACAGTTTGCATAGATTTAGCTTTACCTTCCATCTTTTTTAAAACTTCTTCAGCCGTATTACCAAAGAGACTGTCCTGTTGTAAAGGAGCATCCAACAATTTTGCTTTAACATGGTCAGGCAGATTTTGCTCTTTGAGCCAAGCGTGCCTTCTTATCACAGATCCAGTAACAGCAGCCCTTCAAGAGGCCTCCAAAGAATCAAAACCACATTGCAAAGTATGTTTTCCAACTTGTTCAGCTGAATGTAATAAATCCTGCAACTCTATTTTCCACACAGTCAGAGATCAACATCATTTTCTGTTTAAGTAGTCCCATGACATGCTGTTGATATTTAAGCATGTGAAATTGACAGATTAAAGCCCTGACTGCCAAGGTTGCAGACATGTAAACCTTCTTATCCAATCTATCCAGCGCACTAGAATCTGTATCAGAAGGGGTAGGATTTTTAGCAGTAGAGGCCTTAATGCCATTGGGACCCTGAGAAATTGTTTCAGGATCAGCAGTAGGGTTTTTGAAAAGGAATTTGTGGGAGTCAAGAACCCTGTAGTATCTGTCTGGCTTACTAGGAGCCAGAGGCAGAGAATCATAGGTTCATAGATTAGTACTATGAACCAGAGAATCAGGAGTCATACTAGATTCTGAAAAAACAATCAACAATGTCTAGAACAGGAGGTATAGCCAAAGGCCTACGGTGAGGAAGAAGAAGAAAATCCCCAAGTCTCTTTTTAGATTCAGAGAAATCCTGACTTTCCCAGTGGAAGTGTTCCCTTAAGGTATGTAAAGTTTCTCCAAAAGAGAAATCCTCAAGGGGAGAAGCAGAAGGGATGGAATCTTCTGCATCAGAGTCCTCATAAGTAGGTATTGATAAATCCTGTTCAGAAGAATCAGAAGAAATAGAAACCTGATCTGAAGATTCATAGTCAGTGCCTTGTCTAGGCCTCTTAGCAGGAGGGGGTTGGCTATCCCTGATCAAGGTAATTAAATCTTCAGCCATTTTGATCATTTGTTTTTTAGGCATTGGGGCCTGCACACGTGGCCCAAGCGTCGGTTTTTCAGACATAGAAGTAGATTTTGGCCTTAGTTTTGAAGATGGCGTCGGTTTAATATGCAAATCTTTAGGCCTGAAAACACCCTCAGAAGCCTGTGGCTGTACAGCGGCTCTGGACCCATCTAAGGTAGAGACATCCATGGGTTCAATACTTCAAGCATCTTGCAGCATAAAGGACTCCGAATGGGTCTCAGTAGAGGCCTGCAAATCAAAAGTAGCAGGTATCAGGGGCTGCAAAAGTGCCTCACTGTGTACCGGCGAACTAGCGACTGGCTTAGGAGAAGCGTCGTCGTCAGTTTTGGACCTAGTTGGTTTCTCTCTTTTTCTTTGTGTTTTTTAGGTATTCCGGTAGTCAGATTGCTAACTGAAGTCATTTCTGGATAGTTAAATCGTGATCCAAAATATTTAGAATCAAAAATATACTGACGTTTAATAGTGCGCTGATTAAATCTAGTACAAATCTGACAGCAAGGCACGTTATGATCAGGGCCTAGGCAAGGAATACAATACAAATGAAAATCCTTATGAGGTATTTGTTTCCCCACAAGTAATGCAATTATTAACTTTTCCTGACATCAGTAAGGAGCAAGAAAAAGTTTCCCCAACGGGGTATTTAGTTTTTAGTTGAAGACTTCGGTTCTGAAACTCAAAAACAAAAATTTCAGTGGTCGGCTGACCGGCACCTGCGAACTGCTTCTGCTTTGGGCACCGCGCGGCAAGAAAGACTGATGTAATGGTGTCGGCTGCATGTTTTATACTCCTGACAACTTGACATCATGGAAGAAGGGACAGCAACAGACGCAGGACCCTAGACTTTGTTAATCAGGCCGACTAAGGGCAACCTGCCAGCAGATTACCCAAATGTAATGACTGCAACAGTGAAACACGAAGAAAGTACAGTTGTGTACCTAGCATAAATGTAGATGTTTGAGTGTATTCACTGTTGCAGTCATTACTCTTGGGTTATCCTGCTGGCAGGCTACCCGCAGTCGATCTGAACAACAAAGTCTTGGTCCGGCGTCGGCTGCTGTCGTCTCTTCCCTGACGTCAGTGCGCCAGGGGTATAAAAGATGCAGCAGACGCCATTTTCTTCAGTTTTTCTTGCCCCAGATGTCAGGTGCCCCCAAAATGGTAGGATAAAAAATTATGCCAATAATTATGCATGCAGTAAAATAAACATTTCCTTCATCTACAAGCAAATACACCACATAGGTTGTATAGGCTAGAGAAGTATAGGTAAGTCCCAGCAAAGAAAAGGGGGGTGGTGGGTGGGTAACCTGGACTGCAACAGTGAATACACTCGAACATCTACATTTATGGTAGGTACACAACTGTACTATGTTCATCGTGTCTCACTGTTGCGGTCATTACTCTTGGGTTGAATCCCAAAGCTGAGGTTGGGTGGCTGGGCCTAAATAGGATTAGGAGAGGCTATAAGGCCCTGCAGAACTGCAGTGGCGAAGCCTGCTCTGGATTTAGAGTAGAGAGGTAAATGGCAGTGCTTTGTAAAAGTGTGCACTGAACTCCAAGTTGCAGCTTCTAAAATGTCTTTGGTTGGTACTCCTCTGAGAAAGGCTGCTGAAGTGGCTGCTGCCCTGGCAGAATGAGGCCTAATGTCCTCGGGCACTGATTTGCCATGTTGTGAGTAGCAGAAACGAATGCAGTGGCCTATCCATTTTGAAATAGGCTGTTTTGAGATAGGCTTTCCTTGAGATCCTGCAGCATATGCCACTAAAAGTTGCTCAGTTTTTCTGAAGGCTTTAGTTCTGTCCAAGTAGAAGCGTAGTTGTCTATGTATATCCAAAAAATGCAGAAGTCTCTCGCCCTTATTCCGTGGGTTTGGATAAAAGGTTGGTAAATGAACGGTTTGATTAAGGGCCACACTGGACACTACCTTGGGCATAAATGTTGGGTTCGTCCTTACAGAAACCCTGTCTGTATGGAAAATGATGAAAGGTTCCACAGCCATTAGTGCCTGTAGCTCTGAAACTCGTCTTGCAGAGATTATTGCTAGGAGCAGAGCTGTTTTCCAGGATAAAAACTTTATATCAGCTGTACTGGCTGGCTCAAAAGGCAGCAGGGTGAGTTTTTCCAAGACATAATTGAGGTCCCATGCAGGTATTGGGGCTCTCCTTGGAGGTCTTATGTTTTTGGCCCCTCTGAGGTACTGCTGTAGCAATGGATGGAAAGAAATAGGAGGTTCCGTGTTGTAATGAGCTGAAATGGCAGAGGCATGAATTTTAATTGATGGAAAGGATAGGCCTTTGTCCAGCATCTCAGTTAGATATTGTAAAATCTGAGGAATATTTGGAACAGATGTGCCAATTCCTTGTGCCTGGTTCCAAGCACAGAATCTTTTCCATTTGTCTGCATAAGATTTTCTGGTACTGGGCCTCCTGGCCTCCAAAATAACATCCATCACTGCTTTAGGGAGAGGTGTGTTTTGAATGGTTACATTATCCGCCATGCTGCCAGACTTAGGGTCCTGAGTTGGCTGTGCAGAATCTGATTGTTTCGCTGGGTCAGTAAGTGTGGAATTAGAGGCAATGTCCAGGCTGGGCCTTGAGACAAGGTTTTTAGGACTAGGTACCAGTGCTGGCGTGGCCAGTCTGGGGCAATCAGAATCATTCTTGGCTTCTCTTGTCTGACCTTTAGGAGTACCTTGGGGAAGAGAGGCAGAGGAGGAAAGGCATATACTGTTAGACTTTTCCAGCTGAATGATACAGCATCCACTTTCCATGCTTGCTTGTGATAAGTCCTTGTGCAGTATCTCTGTAGTTGGCAGTTGTGAGGGGAGGCAAATAGATCTATGTCTGGGGATCCCCATTCCTTTGTTATCATGCTGAAGACTTGTGGATCCAGTTTCCACTCGTGCGGAGCCGTGAGGTTTCTGCTTAGTTTGTCTGCCAGAGTACTGTTCTCTCCTGGCAGGAATTGTGCTTGCAGGTGTACTTGATAAGTCAATGCTGTGTCCCACAAAGTCATGGCTTGTCTGCAGAGGGGGTAGGAATGTGTACCTCCCTGCTTATGTACCACATGATTGTAGTATTGTCCGTCCTTATCAGTAGTTGTCTTGGATGGAGTAGATCCTTGAAAGCTGTCAGGGCATTATGAACGGCTAGCATCTCTTTTTGATTGATATGTAGATGCATATGGCTTGTGGGCCATGTGCCCTGAATACATTTTCCTGCCATGTGTGCTCCCCAGGCATAATCTGATGCATCTGTTGTTATTCATTGCCTGGCTGTGGGAAGAGTGAATGGCTGTCCCTTGTTGAGGTGACAGGCCTGTGCCCACCATCGAAACTCCTGTTGCAGGCAAGGAATGAGGGTAATTAATGCTTCCAGGCTTTGACAATGTTGAGTCCAGACACTTTTTAGGTACCACTGAAGTTTCCTCATATGCAGTCTGGCACATAGTATTAGCAGAATGCAGGATGCCATGAAGCCCAAAGCCTGCAGAATTTTTCTTGCAGATAACTGGGTCTTTGTTGCCAACATTTTGAAGTATGAAGTTAGTTGCCTTTGTTTGTCTGGCGTGAGATGAGCCATCTGGCAGTTGTATTTAAGCTTGCATCCAGGAATATTATCTCTTGAGAGGGTACTAGTTTTGAATTCTTTTCGTTCACTGTGTACCCTAGGCAAATTAATAATCTTTTTATGAACGCCAGATGCTTTAGTAGAGTGCCCTTGTTCTCTGCTTGTATAAGGCAGTTGTCCAAGTAAGGATATATTTGAATTCCTTTTTGTCTGCAAAATGCAATCACTGGTGCCAGGCATTTTGTGAAGACCCTGGGCGCAGTAGACAAGCCAAAGGGCAGTGCAGAGAATTGGTAGTGCATTGAGCCAGCTATGAATCGGAGGTATCTTCTGCAAGATTGTCTGACTGGGATATGCAGGTATGACTCTTTTAGGTCCAAAGTTACAAGCCAAGCCTTCTTGCCCAGCATGGGCAGAAGCTGCTGCAGAGTTAACATTTTGAATTTTGGAACGTCCAGAAATGTGTTTAGAATAGACAGGTCTAGTATTGGTCTCCAGGCTTTGTCCTTTCTGGGTACCAAGAAAAGTCTTGAGAAAATTCCTTGTCCCCACTCTTGCTGTGGTACTTGCTGAATGGCCCTCATGTTCATAAGGGACGAAACTTGGTTTTGTGCCTCTGCCCACTGATTGTGTGGCAGGTTTGGCATACCTTTTGTGTTTGGCAGGGTGTGAAAGTGGAACCTGTAGCCCTGGGACACTATATTCAATACCCATTTGTCCTGGGTGATCATGTGCCAATTTTGAGAGAAAAGTGCTAGTTTTCCCCCCTAATGGGGGCTGCAAGAAGATAAGTGCTTGGTGCTGGCAGAGGCAAGTCATTGGGACTGTTTCCTGTATGGCTGTGATTTGTCTTCTCCACTTTTGGTGGTAGAAGCGCCCCAGTGTTTAGGCCTGTATGAGCCCTGGGGTTGGGATCTGCCTCTGGGACGTCTGTATCTGCCTCTTTGTGGCCTGTCCGACACTGGAAAGGACCAATTCTTTGTAGGCCAGTTCCTGCTAAATCTTGGTGGCTGAACCTGTAAGAAATCCTTTACTGTTTGCATAGATTTCGCTTTGTCCTCCATTTTCTTCAAGACCTCCTTTGCTTTAACTCCAAATAAGGTATCATGCTGTAATGGAGCATCTAATAATTTTGCTTTAACATGATCAGGCAGATTTTGCTCCTTTAACCAAGCATGCCTCCTAATGATAGAACCCGTAACTGCGGCCCTGCAGGAGGCCTCCAGGGAATCAAAACCACATTGCAATGTATGCTTTCCCACTTGTTTAGTTGCATGCAATAAATCCTGCATGTCCTTATTTTCTGCACAATCAGAATTTGCCAACATTTTCTGCTTTAACAGTGACATTAAGTATTGCTGATATTTAATCATATGAAATTGACAATTTAAGTCCCTCACAGCCAAAGTAGCAGAAGTGTAAACCTTTTTCCCCCATCTGTCTAGTGCCCTTGAATCCCTGTCAGAAGGGGTAGGGTTTTTTGCAGTAGCGGCCTTAACCCCTTTGGGACCCTGAAAAATAGTTTCAGGGTTAGCAGCAGGGTTTTTATAAAGAAATGTATGTGAATCTGGAACCCTGTAGTACCTGTCTGGTTTAACAGGAGCTGGAGGTAAGGAGTCAGGAGAAAGGCCGGTCTCTGAAAATACATCTTCTACAATGTCTAGCACAGGGGGAATAGCAAGAGGCCTGTGCTGAGGTAATAATAGGAAATCTCTAAGCCTTTTCTTTGATTCTGAGTAATCTTGGCTCTCCCAGTGGAAGTGCTCCCTCATGGTATGCAGGGTTTCCCAAAAAGAATAATCCTCAGGAGGAGAAGCTGAAGGGATAGATTCTTCAGCATCAGAATCCTCATAGGGAGGAAGAGAGTATTCCTGTACAGAAGAGGAGTCAGAGGAAATTGAAACCTGATCTGAAGAGTCCTAGTCTGTCTCTTGCCCAGGCCTCTTGTCAGGAGGGGGATGGGTACCCCTGATCAAGGTAATAAGGTCTTCTGCCATTTTCAGCATCTGTTTTTTAGGCATGGAAGTTTGTCCTGGAGAATGCTGTACTTGTTTCTTTGTCTTTAAAGCTGCTTTAGTCTTTGCTTTGGAAGCTGAAGTAGGCTTTACATATAGCTGTGCAGGTCTGAAGCCACCCTCAGAAGCAGATGCCTGCTCAGCGGCTTTGGTCCCATCTGAGGGAATGATTTCCGAGTGTCCAATACCTTGAGTATCCAGAGGCCTAGCTGGCTCCACATGGGAGTCGTCAGTGGCCTGTTGCTCTGAGGTAGCGGGCGTCAGGGGCTGCGAAAGTGCCTCACTGAGAACCGGCGACTGGCTTAGCGGAAGCCTCGTCATCGGTTTTGGATCTCGGATGCCTGTCCTTCTCTTTTTCCTTGCATTTTTCAGAAACTCCAGTCGGCTGTTCCGACGGCATTATATAATTGAATTTTCAGCCAAAGTAATGAAAAGCAAAATCAAACCGACGCTTAATAGTGCGTTGGTTGAATCTAGCACAAAACCGACAGCTAGCAACGTTATGATCAGGGTCTAGGCAAGGAATACAGTAAGAATGAAAATCCTTATGAGGTATTTGCTTTCCACAAGAAATACAATTGTTAACTTTTTCTGACATTGGTCTGGAGCAAGAAAAAAGTTTCCCCAACGGGGTACTTAGCTTTAATGAAGACTTCGGATCTGAAATTCGTCTGTGAAAATCTCAGGAGTCGGCCGACCTGCACTTGTGAACTGCTTTTGCTTCGGGCACTGCGTGGTAAGAAAGACTGAAGAAAATGGCGTCGGCTGCATCTTTTATACCCCTGGCGCACTGACGTCAGGGAAGAGGCGACAGCAACTGACGCAGGACCAAGACTTTGGAATTCAGGATGACTGCGGGTAGCCTGCCAGCAGGACAACCCAAGAGTAATGACTGCAACAGTGAAACACTATGAACATCACATTATACTTTACTGTTTGTGTATTTGTTATCCTTCCCAATGTGGATGCCCCACAATGGTGATAGTGGCAAGGATTGAGGCTCTTTGATTACTGGGCCAGTGCACGGGCGTCACAATGCTAACCAATGGTGTATGGAAAATGGTTTCAAACCAAATGCAAGAAAAGAGCAGTATTGTCACACCTGATAAAAAATCTTTCCCTTCACATGAACAGCCAATACTCCAACTCCAAAAATAACAAGTTAGTCAGGTACCTGTGTCGATAATGCCCATCTCCTTCTGCTACATCGAAGCATTAGTTAGAAAAATCCCATCTAATACAACTGATATCTAAAGGAATTCCATCCAGATCAAAAGAAGCTATCCATCTGTACACAGCTCTGATTAGGCTAATTATAGAGCACACTACATCTTTGGTATGCATCTATCCAAAAACATCATGCAAACAGAAAGGTCCCAGAGGTACACAAAACAGTTGGCCTAAAAATTCTGGACTACAAAGAGAAGTCTGAAGTCCTATCTCTACACTACATCTCTTACAAGTTCTTATGTGGCTGTCTAGGCCCGATTTCTGTGCAGTCAAGAGCACAATCCTCTCCTTGATCTCTTAGACCTCTGCACTAACAGCTCCACAGATACAAGAATCAAGGACTTCAAACTCCACCAACATATAAATAAACCTCAGTGGGGATGGGGAGAGTACACTATCCCTGCATGTTAAGCAAAGCATCACCTCTGCATCCTTTGAATCAAACCACGATGAATAGACTAGTAGCAATAAATTGTTCAGCAGACAAATCTACATTACCCTTCTAGAGGAAGTATCCGCATCAACAAGGTTAAAAATATTTCAGAACTACCTGCCTTACAATTTGTATACTCCCAATGAACAGGTATGAGTAGATATCAATGCTCTTCAATAAGCTGAGGTTGCAAAAATTGCAGTTATGCACTGGGTAAATAACTTGGAAACAGTAGACAGTGCAAAGGGCAAGAAGGTGAGCTAGAAGTGCTGTACCCCCACCCATGAACCTTCTTGTATTCTTCAAAAATAGGGTTAAGAATGCAGGCAATCATCCAACATAAAGATAACATGCTCAAACAGTTAAAGGAGGTGGAACTGCAAGGTTAGCATTATGAACTACACCAAACTTGTTTAGTTTGCAAAGGTAAAGAAAGGATCTCTACTGAGATGTACCTTTCCTAAGTGCCAGAAAGTCTTCTGAATAGAAACCTGCTCTTGTTCTTCCAGAGGGGACGTGCTCTATTGCAAAGGTAGTAAGAATCTGGTCCAAGATGGAACCTGAAAGCCCATCTGGTCTGAGGATGTTGGAGGACATTCCCATGAAGAAGACAAGAATCTGAACTTGATTTTGTATCCCAAAGCAAACACCTTACTTATTCAAAAGTACTTGGTCAAGTTAAACTACAAGTCCTTGAACAGTCCCTACTAGCAGGTGTTTTTTTTTTTGGGGGGGGGGGGGTAACAAAATGTGACTATTCAACTGAATACGAGAAGCATCCTATTGGTTGGGAGGAGGCGGGCTCCAATACTTTGACCTCAACTACAGTCCTGACTCCTATCTTCTTTCCACTGCCCCCCCTTCAAGGCTTCCTGAACATTCTACAGTTTGCCAATCCCTAGACACATGGCCCCGATTTGACAGGTTGGAAAATCTGTACTATATTGAGGAAATGAATAAAAACAAATGCTTTACAACTTTTATGTTTTGGCATTTTTCTACCAGTCTTTTAAACACCTGAGAGGGAGGTCTAAAAAAGTTCCTCTTCAAAGACACACTTAAAACATGCAATTTTTTTCATCACTATACAAAGGCCAGAAATTCACTCATCAGTATCTTCCAATTATTCGTCCAGGGGCAGACACTGTGGGACCTGGATCAATGTAATCACAGCCACATCAGAATGCACACTGATTAACTTTAAAAGCAGTTTCAAACTGTCTGAAAAGCATCTGCTTCACAGATGTACCTCTTTTTTTCCAGCCATATCTTACATTTATCTTAATACTCTTTGATGCTTAAGCATATGGGCTTGGCAATTTATAAGCCTTACACCCAAGGTGGAGGAATTTTACAGTTCTTCCCAAGCCCAATCCAAGGTACAACTCTCCTTACAGCAAAAAAGATTAGTGTTACCAGTCTGGACGCTATGTGAGTGTTTAATTTTTTCCCTGCTTTACAGAACTTAAGTTTACTGTGAGACAGTGTCTGCCAGCAGCTTTATATGTCAAGGACTAGAGAAATTGCCATTGCCATCAGCTTGTGACCCTTAGTGTGGAAGAACTTCAGATGTTAAGATGTCCAGCAATCATTCCCCCATCTCAAAGTCCAACAATTCTACATCCTATGGTGATTGACAATTATTTCCTCCTCCTTGTTTAAAGTGTTCCTGCATCACGTTAAGCATTTCCCAGGAAGAATAAAGATGGCTGGAATATGCAAGATGATTCCTCCAATGCCAGAGACTGACAACCACACATTTAGGAGGAGCAACATAACTGGTTGAACACTTTCCAGATGAAACCTCTGAATGTACACCTTCTGTCATGTTTCTTTTTAGTCTTTAGCATACTGTATTCACCTTAAAATGGCTGAGGCCAGGACAGGTGTAGGGAGGTGTTAGCCCACACAGCTTAATGTTTCTTTCTGAATTGTTCAAGACATGGTCTACTTACCTGGGATCTCAGGCACTTGTAAAGAAAAAAAGTCAGTAATTAACAGGAAGAGGACTGTTCCCTAGTGGTGACCTCCCTAAACTGGCCAAACTCTGCCTAAAAATGTCATCCACCTGAGATGTGGCCAGAAAATCTATCAAAGTCTAGTAAGACAGCAAAGTCACTAAGCTATCAGTCTTCTAAAAGACAATGACAAGCAGGAAAGTGAGAGAAAATAGATGCTGGAGTTTCCCTTAGGCGAAAGGGCTAATGTGGTCAGCTACTCTCACGCCCTCTTCCCATACAAAATTTCAGAAAATACAGTGGTGTACATAGACTTATACTACATGTTCGAAAAGACCACTGTTGCAGTAGAATAAGCTATATGGGACAAACACCAGAGCTTAGAAAGAAAGGGAAAAGGAAGAAGGATCAGAGTCCAGGAGCCCCTGGAGAAGAGTCCTAACAAAGCATGTTCTGGACCTAAAGAAAGAGTATAATTTGTAATGCTTGGTGAAAGTATGCACAGGTGACCAAGTCGCTGTCTCTAGTGTAATTATGAAGTCCATTTCTTTCTAAAAAGCCAAAGAAACCGTCAAAGCCCTACTAGCAAGGACCTTGACCCTGCCTACCAGCATCTTGTTAAGGTTGAGAGTAACAAAAAAAGCAATAGCATGAACAACCACTAAGAAAATACCTGTTCTGACACTGACTGTCCCTTTTTGATTATCTTCTATAGTAAACAAACAGGTGGACAAAATTCCTGAAGGTTTTTAATCCTGTCAGTGTAATAGGCGAGCTTCCTGTGGACATTTAAAGTATGTAACCCCCCCCCCCTTTGGGGGGCGGGGGGCTCTGGATAGAAAACAGGGAGATATACAGCCTGGCTCAAGGTAAACTCTTGACATCACTTTAGATATAAATGATGGGTTTGCAGTCAGAGTTACCGGAGCCTAGTGAAAGATACGGTTAAAATCACTGTAAGAGTTTGTAACTCAGACACCATTCTTGCAGAAGTCAAAGTAATGAGCAACATTGCTTTCCAAGAGAAGAACTTTAAATCAGCCTCATGGACAAATTCAAAAGGAAATAGTTTAAGCTTCTTAAATAAAAAATTTAAATTCCAACAAGAATTCACCTATCTTCTAGATAGGTAGACATGTAAAACCCTTTTCAAGAAATGTTTCACTTCTGGTAGGGCAGAAAGGGGGAATCCAGAGATGTCAGAAGTGAATTCTGATAGATGAGTAAGAACGGACAGGGAATAACCCCTACAAATAATGCAGAACCAGAGGCATCTGGACCTAAAAAAGGTCCTGGTGATTTGGCACTAACTAGAAAATCTTTTCCACTTTGCCAAATATGACTTTTGAGTAGTAGGGTTTCTAAGCCTCCTATAACACCATCTACACATCCTCAAAAAGTACAGTTTTGTACCTACCATAAATGTAGATGTTCGAGTGTATACATTGCTGCAGTCATTACACTTAGGTTATCCTGCCGTCAGGCGGTTCCCCCAGTTGGCCTGAGTTCCAAAGTTTTGGTCCAGTGTCGGTTGCTGTCGCCTCCTCCCTGACATCAATGCGACAGGGGTATATAAGATGCAGCCGACGCCATTTTCTTCAGTTTTTCTTGCCCCAGATGTCAGGTGCCTCCAAATAGGTAGAAGATTCCAATTGCTAATAAAACATACATAAGAAAAGCAAAAAACAACTTACAGCTACCAGCAAATACTCCCCATAGGTAGTAAGGGTAGAAGACATAGGTACGTACCAGCCAGTAAGAGGGGAAGGAGGGAGGGTAACCTGGACTGCAGCAGTGTATACACTCGAACATCTACATTTACGGCAGGTACAAAACTGTACTACGTTCATCGTGTTACA
Source organism: Protopterus annectens (assembly GCF_019279795.1). Lineage (NCBI taxonomy): Eukaryota > Metazoa > Chordata > Ceratodontiformes > Protopteridae > Protopterus > Protopterus annectens. Next base: position 663,748,917 of record NC_056734.1, read on the forward strand.
CTGCTGCATTCATTACACTTGGGTAGAATCCCAAAGCTGAGGTAGGTCGGTTCTATAAGGCATTAGGGGTGGCTATAAGGCCCTGCAGTGGCAAAGCCAGCTCTGGATTTAGAGTATAGAGGCAGATGGTAATGTTTGGTGAAGGTATGTACACAACTCCAAGTTGCTGCTTCCAAAATATCCTTGGTAGGCAGCTGAAGTGGCTGTTGCCCTGGTGGAGTGAGATCTAATGCTGCTAGATACAGGTTTTCTATGGTATGCGTAGTATAAACGTATACGTCCTATCCATTTTGAAATAGTCTGTTTTGAAATGGCTTTTCCTTGTGCTCCTGCAGCATATGCTACCAATAACTGCTCAGATTTTCTGAAAGCTTTGGTTTTGTCCAAGTAGAAGCGTAATTGTCTGTGAATGTCCAAAGAGTGCAGTAGTCTCTCCCCTTTATTCTGTGGTTTAGGATAAAAAGTTGGCAGGTGAATAGTTTGGTTTGGAGCCACACTGGACACCACCTTTGGCATAAACGTACGGTTAGTTCTTAAAGACACCCTGTCCTGGTGGAAAATGAGGAAAGGTTCCACTGCCATTAGTGCCTGTAATTCTGAAACTCTTCGTGCTGATGTTATTGCCAGCAGCAGAGCAGTTTTCCAAGAGATATATTTTAATTCTGCTGTGTTAGCTGGCTCAAAAGGAGGTAAAGTTAGTTTTTCCAAAACAAAGTTGAGGTCCCAAGTTGGAGTAGGTGTTCTACGGGGCGGTCTTATGTTTTTAGCCCTTCTGAGGTACTGTTTTAATAGAGGATTAGAGAAAATTGGTGGATCCGTGTTGTAATGAGCAGAGATGGCAGAGGTGTGGATCTTGATGGATGAGAAGGAGAGGCCTTTGTCCAGCATCTCAGTTAAGTATTGTAGTATCTGAGGAATGTTTGGGACAAGAGGGTCAAGCCTGTGAGCTTGGTTCCAGGCACAGAATCTCTTCCATTTATCCAAATAGGCTTTCCTGGTACTTGGCCTTCTGGCCTCCAGAATGACATCCATAACAGCTTTGGACAGAGGCATTGCTTGCTTAACTAAGGAATCTTCCATGCAGCTAGGTTTAAGGTCTTTAGCTGGCTGTATAGTATTTGATTGCTGTCCTGAGTCAGCAGATGTGGGATATGAGGCAAAATCCAGTGTGGTTCTTGTGCTAAGCTCCTTAAGATTGGGTACCAGTGCTGGCGTGGCCAGTCTGGTGCAATCAGGATCATCTTTGGCTCTTCTTGCCTGGCTTTTATGAGTACATTTGGCAGGAGAGGTAGTGGTGGGAAAGCGTATACTTGTAGGTTCTCCCAGCTGAATGAGAGGGCATCCACTTTCCATGCTTGTGGATGGTAACTCCTTGTGCAGAATTTTTCTAGCTGGCAGTTTATTGGGGATGCAAACAGATCTATGTCCGGGCTCCACCATTTTTGTGTTATCATTCTGAATATTTGTGGATTCAATTCCCATTCGTGGGGATCCATGATGTTTCTGTTTAAGTCGTCTGCCAGTGTGTTTTTCTCTCCTGGCAGGAATTGTGCTTGCAGATGAACTTGAAGGTTTATAGCTGTGTTCCACAAGGTCATAGCTTGTCTGCACAGGGGGTAGGAGTGAGCGCCCCCTTGCTTATGTACCACATAACTGTGGTGTTGTCTGTCTTTATCAGTAGTTGTCCTGGATGCAGCATGTCCTTGAAAGCTATAAGGGCATTTTGTACAGCTAGCATCTCTTTTTGACTGATGTGAAGATGCCTTTGTTCTGCGGGCCACGTGCCCTGAATACATTTGCCTGCCATGTGTGCTCCCCAGGCATAATCTGATGCATCTGTTGTCAGTGTTTGCCTGGCTGTGGGTTGTGTAAAAGGCTGTCCCTCGTTGAGGTGACAAGCTTGAGCCCACCACTGAAACTCCTGTAGAAGGCAAGGGATTAGTGATATAACTGTTTCCAAACTTTGACAGAGTTGAGACCATATATTCTTTAGGTACCATTGTAGTTTCCTCATATGCAGTTTGGCATATGGAATTAGTAGTACGCAGGATGCCATGTAACCCAAGGCCTGCAGAATTTTTCTTGCAGGAAGTTGGGTCTTTGTTGCCATCAATTGAAAGTACTGAGTCAGTTGTCTTTGCTTGTGTGGCGTGAGATAAGCCATCTGGGCCATTGTGTTCAAGCTGGCACCCAGGAATATAATCTCTTGTGAGGGCACTAGTTTTGATTTCTTTTTGTTTACTGTGTACCCCAGGCAACTTAGTAATTTTTTACAAACGCCAGATGCTTTAGAAGAATGTCCTTGCTCTCTGCTTGAATCAGGCAGTTGTCCAGGTACGGATAAATTTGAATTCCTTTCTGTCTGCAAAATGCAATTACTGGTGCCAGGCAATTTGTGAAGACCCTGGGCGCAGTAGATAAGTCAAAGGGCAGTGCAGACAATTGGTAGTGCAGTGAACCAGTTATGAATCCGAGGTATCTTCTGCAGTTCTGTCTGATAGGGACATGCAGGTACGCCTCCTTGAGGTCCAAAGTCACGAGACAAGCTTTCTTGCCCAGCATGGGAAGAAGCTGCTGTAATGTCAACATTTTGAATTTCGGAACATCCAGGTAAGTGTTTATAGATGAAAGATCCAGAATGGGCCTCTAGGCTTTTTCCTTTCTGGGAACCAGAAAGAGTCTTGAGTAAAATCCTTGTCCTTGCTCCTGTGAGGGTACCTTCTGAATAGCTCTCATATCCACGAGTGCTGTAATTTGTTTCTGAGCCTCTGCCCAATGATTTGGTGGCAGATTTGGCATTCCTTTTAACCTTGGCAGAGTGTGAAAGTGGAACCTGTAACCTTGAAATACAATGTTGAGAACCCATTTGTCTTTGGTGATCATTTGCCAATTGTGGTAGAAGAGTGCCAGTTTTCCTCCCAAGGGAGCTGCCAAGAGGGATTTGTTTGGCAGCTGTAGTGGGAAGTCATTGGAGCCGCTTTTTATATGGATGGGACCTGTTTTCCCCTTCTTTCTGGCCTGATGCAACCCAATGTCGAGGCCTATAAGGACCTTGTGTTTGACCTCTACCTCTTGACGTCTGTATCTTCCCCTTTGAGGTCTGTCTGTAATTGGAAAGGACCAATTCTTGGTTGGCCAGCTTCTGCAAAATCTAGGAGGCTGAACCTGTAAGAAATCTTCACCGTTTCCATAGATTTTGCCTTATCCTCCATTTTCTTTAATAGCTCTTCTGCCTGAACACCAAACAACACATCCTGCTGCAAAGGTGTATCCAATAATTTTGCTTTAACATGATCTGGTAACGTATGTTCTTTTAACCAAGCATGTCTTCTGACAGAGCCTGTAACTGCTGCTCTGCAGGAGGCCTCTAGAGAATCAAAACCACATTGCAAAATATGCTTTCCCACTTGTTCAGCTGCATGCAATAAATCCTGCATTTCTTTAAAATTAGGAGGATCTGATTCTGGAAGCATTTTCTGTTTTAAATGAGACAGTAAAAATTGCTGATATTTTAGCATGTGAAACTGGCAATTTAAGGCTCTCATTGCTAAAGCTGCAGACATATATACTCTCTTTCCCCATCTGTCTAATGCTCTGGAATCTCTGTCAGAGGGGACTGGATTCTTGGCTGATGAGGCCTTAACTCCTTTGGGTCCCTGAGAAATAGTTTCAGGATCAGCTACAGGGCTTTTATACAGAAATTTATGCGAGTCAGGGACTCTGTAGTATCTGTCAGGTTTAACAGGGGCTGGAGGTAAGGAATCAGGATTTAAGATGGATTCAGTATACACATCATCCACAATATCTAACACTGGCGGAATAGCAAGGGGTCTGTGTTGAGGTAATAAAAGGAAGTCTCTGAGCCTTTTCTTGGATTCCGAGCAATCCTGGCCTTCCCAGTGGAAATGCTCCCTCATGGTATGTAGGGTTTCCCCAAAGGAGTAGCCCTAAGGCGGTGAGGCTGATGGAATTGATTCCTCAGCATCAGAATCCTCATAAGGGGGTAAATAGTATCCTAGCTCTGAGGATGACTCAGAAGAGATGGACACCTGGTCGGATGAGTCATAGTCTGCATCCTGTCTAGGCCTTTTATCAGGAGGGGGATGAAACCCCCTGATCAGACTGATTAGGTCTTCGGCCATTTTGAGCATTTGTTTCTCTGATTTTAAAGGAGGCTTAGACTTAGCTGAGGGTTTAATGCTTAACTGAGTAGGTCTGAAGACATCCTCTGAAGCTGTTGGTTGCTCAGCTACTCTGGATCCCTCTGAAAAGTTAGTTTCGGTAGGCTGAATAACTTGTGCATCCAAAGGTCCAGCCATCTCCACGTGGGAGTCAGAGGTGGCCTGTGGTTCTACAGAAGCGGTCGTCAGGGGCTGCGAAGGCACCTCGATGAAATCCGGAGAACCGGCGACTGGCCTGGAAGAGGCTTCGTCAGTTTTAGGCCTCGGATGCCTATCCTTGTCTTTGTGCTTTTTGTGTATTCCAGTCGTCGGAAGTTCCGACAGAATGGTATAATTTAATTTTCTAACAAAATAATGTCAGGCAAAATCAAACAGATGTTTAATAGTGCGCTTGTTAAACCTAGCACAAAACAAACAACCAGTGACGTCGTGGTCTGGGCCTAGGCATTGGATACAATAGGAATGGAAATCCTTATGAGGTATTTGCTTCCCACAAGAAATACAGTTATTAACTTTTACTGACATCGATCTGAGGCAAGAAAAGTTTCAACGGGTACTTAGCTTTGTAGAAGACTTTGGTTCTGGATTTGGAATGAAAATCTCAGGAGATGGCCGACCGGCACTTGCAAACTGCTTTTGCTTCAGGCACCGTGCGGCAAGAAAGACAGAAGAAAATGGCGTCTGCTGCATCTTGTATACCCCTGTCGCACTGACATCAGGGAGGATGCAACAGCAACCGACGCCGGACCAAGACTTTGGAACTCAGGCTGACTGGGGAACCGCCTGACGGCAGGATAACCCAAGTGTAATGACTGCAGCAGTGTAACACGATGAACATCGGGTGTCTACAGGCATCTAAAATGTATTAAAATTCTATCATATAGGAAGTGAGTTGAAGAAACTGGAGGCTGGGGTGCTATCAACAACTGTTATGTATGGGTAAGTCCATCCTGTGATGAAGCATGTGGTAATTTCTCTTAGTATGAAAAGGAAGAACCACTGCAGCCTAGGACAAAAGGGGATCACCCACAATTATTCTGTATGATTCACAGAGAATAGATGGCACAATGGTAAAGGTCTTCGCCTACCAAGCACAAGATACAAGGTTTGATAGTGTCCTCCAGATAATGTCTAGATGGAATTTGCATGCTTTCCCTGGCTCTCTGTGGGGTTCCTCCCAAAAACATGCTGAGTGATTCCACTTCAAACTCTCCCAGGAATGGAGTTTTTGGCAGCAGCATAGACGCTAGACTGTGCCATACAGGGGGAGAGTTGCATAGACCAACCAGTTTGATCATCACACGTGGTATGCAGTATCCTCAAGATAGGAAACACTGATCAAACACTGTGTACAATAATCAGGCCTAGGCACTTGAGACTGAAAAAATTGGTTCTAGGTGAGTTAGTTGTGTTGACCAGTGTCTCAAAAATGCTTCTGAATTATTTTGAAAAATCTTCGTCATTACAGGAAACTGTGGAAAATCATAAAACACTCTCATCCAGAACAATGAAAAGGCATCTGCTTTCCTGGTCTTAGTGCAAGAAGTCTTCATGAAGAATTTGTTTTGGAAGCAAATTGACCTACTTGAGGAGTTTCCTGGAGCTGGATCAATTCCTAGAAGGCCCCCAAGTTCAACTTCCATTTGTGAGGGTCTGTCCTGGTCCTGTAATACTTGTCAGCAATACTACTCTACTCTGATGGAATGTGAGTAGCCTGTAGCAGATTGCGCTTAGTTGCTAGTTTAAGGCCTACTATATCTAGTCTGCAAAGGAGGGTAGGATCTGGTTATCCCCTGTTTATTGTATGACATCACCGTGGTGTTGTCACGGACTACTAGTAGAGAGCACGGAACCCAAAGATGAGTGAGAGATGAGACTATTTGTCATTTTATATTTGTGTATCATTTCTTGGACACGTATGTGTTTCCGTCTGTTCTGCTTGTTCCACAAGCCCTGAACTCCCCCTTCCCCCTCGGAAACAGCTCCTCAAGCAAATTCTGAGGCACCCTGGGTTAAAGAGCAAGTAGGATCTGAAAGGGAGAAGGAGAACTTGGGTTGAGAGAACTGGGCCATCCAGAGTACCTCCCTTTTTACAAACCCCAGAACTGGAAATCTAAAATGATAGCAGGTTTTAATGTTGAATCCAAACTACGTTGAGAAACCAGTGAATTTTCCTCATGTGAAGTCTGACCAAAGGAAATGTGATAATTGCAGAGGTCTTGTAACCCACAATCATGAGATACTCCTTGGAAAATGTCAAAGACTTGTTGGAGAATATAAGAAATTGCTTCTTATACAATTACAATTCTGCTTTATCCTGAGGAAAAAAGCCATCATATGAGGGATGTAATCAAGAGACATCCCAGAAAACACTATCCTGCAAGAAGGAGAAAAGATGGGAAGACCATTTCAGGAGTCTGCCAACCGGCACTTGCGAACTGCTTCTGCTTCGGGCACCGCTCGGCAAGAAAGACTAAAGAAAATGGCGCCGGCTGCCTGTTTTATACCCCTGACGACCTGACGTCATGGAAGAGGAGACAGCAACCGATGCAGGATCCAAGACTATGGAATTCAGGCCAACTGAGGGCAATCTGCAGGCAAATTACCCAAATGCAATGACTGCAACAGTGAAACACGAAGAACATCTGTAGACAACCCAAAGGGTAAAGACAGAAAAATGTAATAAGTGTCTGAAATCTCTGAGAAAGTACAGTAGTGTAAATAAACACCAAACAGTAGATGTTTGAATGATCATTGCTGCAGTACCCTTAGCTATATGGACTACATCCTGCCAAGGATACAACAGCTGACCAGTTTCTAAAGCTTTAGGGCACCTTCTATGAGCCCTGTCAGGCAGCTTGAGCTGAGCTGACTAAAAGACAAGCTAGGGCTCCAAACCCTTCACATAGCTTTCCTGCTAACAGACAGAGAGAGGCTAGAGGCTACACCTGAAAGGATAACACTAGGAAGAATACAAAAAAGGACAGTTGTGTACACTTACCATAAATGTAGATGTTGAGTGTATTCACTGTTGCAGTCATCACATTTGGGTTATCTGCTTGCAGCAGCCCTGTCAGCCTGATTATCAAAGTCTTGGGACCTGCGTCGGTTGCCGTCTCATCTTCCGTGACGTCAGGTAGTCAGGGGTATAAAGCATGCAGCTGACGCCATTACATCACTTTTTCTTGCCCCAGATGTCAGGTGCCCTCCTTAATGGGAAGCAATTAAATATAAATTTGCAAGGTTATACCTACAACAAAAAAGCAAATACACCAAAAAGCTTTTAAGTATAGTAAAGGAGAATAGAAGTACAGCCAAAAGAAGTCAAAGGGCTGGAGGGAGGGTAACCAGGACTGCAACAGTGAATACACTCAAACATCTACATTTATGGTAAGTGTACACAAAGTACAGTTGTGTACTTACCATAAATGTAAATGTTCGAGTGTATTCGCTGTTGCAGTCATTACACTTGGGTTATCCTGCTGGCAGGGTACCCGCAGTCGGCATGAATGCCAAAGTCCTGGTCCGGCGTCGGTTGCTGTCGCCTCTTCCCTGACGTCAGTGAGCCAGGGGTATAAAAGATGCAACCGACGCCATTTTCTTCAGTTTTTCTCGCCCCGGATGTCATGTGCCCCACAACAGGGTAGGCTCAAAACACTGCTTACAAAAAGCATACACAAAATAAACATTACCTTCATCTACAAGCAAATACACCACATTGGCTGTAAAGAATAGAGAAGTACAGATAAGAACCAGTAAAGAAAGGGGGATGGTGGGTGGGTAACCTGGACTGCAACAGTGAATACACTCGAACATCTACATTTATGGTAGGTACACAACTGTACTATGTTCATCGTGTTTCACTGTTGCGGTCATTACACTTGGGTTGAATCCCAAAGCAGAGGTTGGGCGGCTGGAACTAAACAGGATTAGGAGTGGTTATGAGGCCCTGTAGAACTGCAGTGGCAAAGCCTGCTCTGGATTTAGAGTAAAGAGGTAAGTGGTAGTGCTTGGTAAAGGTGTGTAGTGAACTCAAGTTGCAGCCTCCAAAATTTCCTTGGTTGGTACTCCTCTGAGAAAGGCTGCTGATGTGGCTGCTGCCCTGGTAGAATGTGGCCTAACATTCTTAGGAACTGATTTGCCATGCTGTGCATAGCAGAAGCAAATGCAGTGTCCTATCCATTTTGAAATAGTCTGCTTTGAAATAGCCTTTCCTTGTGACCCTGCAGCATATGCTACAAAAAGTTGCTCAGTCTTTCTGAAAGCTTTAGTTTGGTCCAGGTAGAAGCGTAGCTGTCTGTGAATGTCCAAAGAGTGCAGAAGTCTCTCCCCTTTATTCTGGAGATTTGGATAAAAGGTTGGCAAATGAATGGTTTGGTTAAGCGCCACACTGGAAACTACCTTTGGCATAAATGTTGGGTTTGTCCTTACAGAAACCCTGTCCGGATGGAAAATGATAAAAGGTTCCACTGCCATCGGTGCCTGTAACTCTGAGACTCTTCTTGCTGAAGTTTTTGCTAGGAGCAGAGCAGTTTTCCATGATAAAAATTTTATCTCAGCTGTATTGGCTGGCTCAAAAGGAGGCAGTGTGAGCTTTTCCAAGACAAAGTTGAGGTTCCATGTAGGTAGCGGTGCTCTCCTTGGGGGGTCTTATGTTTTTAGCCCTTCTGAGGTACTGTCTTAGGAGTGGATGTGAAAAAATAGGAGGTTCTGTATTGTAATGAGCTGAAATGGCAGAGGCATGGATCTTAACTGATGAGAAGGATAGGCCTTTGTCCAACATCTCAGTTAGGTATTGTAAAATCTGAGGAATATTTGGAACAAGCGGTTCATGACCTTGTGCCTGGTTCCAAGAACAGAATCTCCTCCATTTTTTTGCATAAGATTTTCTTTTGCTGGGCCTTCTGGCTTCCAAAATGACATCCATAACTGCTTTAGATAGAGGTGTATTCTGAGTGGTTATATTATTCGCCATACAGCCAGATTTAAGGTTCTGAGTTGGCTGTGCAGGATCTGATTGTTTTGCTCGGTCAGAAGATGAGGAATTTGAGGTAAAGTCCAGGCTGGACCTTGAGACAAGTTCTTTAGGATTGGGTACCAGTGCTGGCATGGCCAGTCTGGGGCAATCAGAATCATTTTTGGCTTCTCTTGTCTGACCTTTAGGAGTACCTTGGGGAGGAGAGGCAGTGGAGGAAAGGCATAAACTCTCAGGTCTTTCCAGCTGAATGACAGAGCATTCACCTTTCATGCTTGAGTGTGATAAGTTCTTGTGCAGAATCTCTGAAGTTGGCAGTTGTGAGGGGATGCAAATAGATCTATGTCTGGGCATCCTCATTTCTTTGTTATCATGCTGAAGATTTGTGGATCTAGTTTCCACTCGTGAGGGTCCATGAGGTTTCTGCTTAGTTCGTCTGCCAGAATATTTTTCTTTCCTGGCAGGAATTGTGCCTGTAGATGTACCTGGTAGGCCAATGCTGTGTTCCACAAGGTCATGGCTTGCCTACAGAGGGGGTAAGAATGTGTTCCCCCTTGCTTATGTACCACATGACTGTAGTATTGTCCGTCTTTAGTAAACGTTGTCCTGGCTGAAGTAGAACACTGAAGGCTAAATCGAATAAAAAGGAGCAGGAAACCAGAGGTAATCCACAGAATCAATAGAGTCCACAGAATAGCGTAACACAATTTTTTAATATCCGCTTTCGTCCAAAGACTTCTTCAGAATGATAAAACAGCTAAAAACACTGACAATATATACCATATCAACTAATCAAGGAGATGGTAATTAATCAATCACTCAATCAATCAATAAAAAACTTTCTTGTTTAAAGGCAACCACTGGTTATTTAAACAAAGATGAAATAGTAGCATTGTTTTTATCAATACTTAATATATTGTTTTTTAAAAAACATTTAATGTTGACAGCTTCATTTAAGCCAGGGGCTTTGTCAGCCTTAAGCCTAAGCTGCCACAACGTCTCTCTTTGTTCAACCAAGTTTTTAAAGTCACCGCCTCTAAGGTCTGAATGAACCACCTCTAACACAGAAAATAAAATTTTTTTAAAATTTTTACAACTAAGAGAATGTTTAAATAAGGCACTAGTTTCATTTCGAGTCTTGATGTTGTAAAGGTGCTCCCTGATATGGGTTTTAAGGCACCTTGTTGTCATCCCCACATAAAATGCAGGGCAGGAACTGCAAAGACCAATATAAACTACCCCCTTAGTGTTGCAGGTAACATAACCTGGGACTGGGAAAGTATGATCGAGGCCTTCAATAACAATTACTGGCCCTATTGCTAAAAACCTACAAACATTACAATTGTTGCAAGTAAACATACCTTTAACTGAACACTGACTGTAATCCTGCTTAAAATGATGGTTTTCTAAGGCTTTTTTAACATTATATGTGTTCCTAAAGACAAACTTGGGTTTATTACCCACAATCTTAAAAAGATCTAAGTTGCTGTGAATAATTTTCCAATTTTTTTAAATAAGAATGTTAATTTTAACACTGGCCAAACTTCTACCATCTGTAGATTTATTGAAATTTTGTTGCAGAACAATTTTTTCCTTTTTGGAAACACCTTTTACAGACAGAAAAGAGGTGTGGCCATGGGGTCTTCTGCTGCCCCGGCATACGCCAATTTGGTTATGTCATGATGGGAGGATACAATTTTGAGTACTATAAAAAATCAATTTCATATTTTGTTTTATTGTAGGTTTGTTGACGATTTACTTTTTATTGTTGAAGGGAAAGAAGATACTGTTAAGAAATTTCTTATGGAATTAAATAAAACTGGAGGTTTCTTGCAGTTTACCTTAGGTTGTTTTGGAAGGTTTATTAATTTTTTAGACGTTTATTTCTGGTGGGATAACTTTGAAGGGAAGTTTCAGAGCAAGATATATCGGAAGGAGACTTTTACCAACAGTTATGTGCATTTTACTAGTGCCCATCCTGCACATGTTATCCGCAATATACCCAAGGGGCAGTTCATTCGAGCATGCAGGATGACAACTAAAGATTGTGATTTATTAGACGAACTTGAGTTTATCAAGAACATGTTTCTTAAAAGAGGATATCCATTACCTTTGTTAAATTCTATTGTTAACGAAGTACAGAACAAAAGGAAATCCCATTATCGGGCATTACTTGATGACAACAATGTTGGTTTGCCAGATATGGTTTCTAATGAATTTGAAGGCCAGAATAGGTTGGTTTGTTCCTTGGAGATGAGTATTGATAGTAGACATATCCAAGGAATACGTTGCTGCAGTGTCAACATTTTGAATTTTGGAACGTCCAGGAAAGTATTTAGAGTAGACAGGTCCAGTATTGGTCTCCAGGCTTTGTACTTTCTGGGTACCCAGAAAAGTCTTGAGTAAAATCCTTGCCCCTGCTCTTGCTGTGGTACTTTTCAAATTGCCCTCATGTCCATGAGAGCAGAAATTTGTTTTTGTGCCTCTGCCCATTGATTGTGTGGCAGGTCTGGCATACCTTTTGCCCTTGGGAGGGGGTGGAAGTGGAACCTGTAGCCCTGAGAAATAATATTTAGTACCCATTTGTCCTGGGTGAAGTGCTAGTTTTCCCCCTAAGGGTGCTGTTAAAAGGTAAGTGCTTGGCATTGGCAGTGGAAAGTCATTAAGACTGTTTCCTATACGGTTGTGATTTATCTTCTCCGCCTTTGGGGGTTGAAGCACCCCATTGCTTAGGTCTGTATGAGCCTTCGGGCTGAGATCTGCCTCTTGGCGTCTGTATAGGTTCATAGGTTGGTAATAGGCTATCGGCCCTAGGGCCCATACAAGCCTAGCCAAAAAATGTACCCTGGCTTTCGCCACCCAAGAAAATTATTTTCCTGTGCCCCTCTTTGTGGCCTGTCTGACACTGGAAAGGACCAATTTTTAGAAGGCCAGTTCCTGCTAAATCTGGGTGGCTGAACCTGTCAGAAATCCTTTACTGTCTGCACTGATTTTGCTTTATCCTCCATTTTCTTTAACACTTCTTCTGTCTTAACACCAAACAAAGTATCATGCTGTAATGGAGCATCCAATAATTAGGCTTTAACATGTTCAGGTAAACTCTGTTCTTTTAACCAAGCATGCCTTTGAATGACAGAACCTGTAACTGCGGCTCTGCAAGAAGCCTCTAATGAATCAAAACCGCATTGCAATGTATGCTTTTCCACTTGCTCAGATGCATGCAATAAATACTGCATTTCCTTGTTTTCAGGACATTCAGAGCTTGTCAGCATTTTCTGTTTTAGCAGAGACATTAGGTATTGTTGATACTTAAGTATGTGAAATTGGCAGTTTAAAGCCCTTACAGCTAACGTAGCAGAGGTGTAAACTCCCCATCTGTCCAGTGCTCTAGAATCCCTATCAGAGGGAACAGGGTTTTTTGCAGTGGAAGCCCTGACCCCTTTGGGACCCTGAGAAATTGTTTCTGGATCAGCAGCAGGGTTTTTATAAAGAAATGTATGCAAATCTGGAACCCTGTATTACCCATCTGGCTTAACTGGTGCAGGGGGGTAAGGAATCAGGAGACAAACTGGATTCAGAAAATACATAATCAACAATGTCTAGCACAGGAGGAATAGCAAGAGGTCTGTGCTGAGGCAATAAGAGAGTCTCTGAGCCTCTTCTTGGATTCTGAATAATCCTGGCTCTCCCACTGGAAATGGTCCCTCATGGTATGCAGGGTTTCCCCAAAAGAACAGTCCTCAGGAGGAGAGGCTGAAGGGAAAGATTCTTCAGCATCAGAGTCCTCAAAGGGAGGAAGAGAATATTCCTGTTCTGAAGAGGAATCAGAAGAAAGAGAAACCTGGTCAGAGGAATCATAGTCAGCGTCTTGCCTAGGCCTTTTATCAGGAGGGGGATGGGAACCCCTGATCAAAGTAATTAGGTCCTTGGCCATTTTAAGCATCTGTTTCTTAGGCATGGATGACTGTCCAGGAGAATGCTGTACTTGTTTCTGTGTCTTGAAAAATGTTTTAGACTTTGCCTTGGCTGTAGGTCTGAAAACACCCTCAAAAGCCAATGCCTGCTCAGCGGCTCCGGACCCATCTGAGGGAATAATTTCCGTAGGCCCAATACCTTGAGTTTCCAGATGCCTAGTTGTCTCCACGTGGGAGTCGGATGCGGCCTGTGGCTCTGAGGTAGCGGGTGTCAGGGGCTGCGAAAGCACCTCACTGAGAACCAGCGAACCGGCAACTGGCCTAGAAGAGGCTTCGCCGTCGGTTCTGGACCTCGGATGCCTGTTATTTTCTTTGTCTTTGTGCTTTTTATGAATTCCAGTCGTCTGTTGCTCCGACGGCATTATATAATTAAACCTTCAGCCAAAATAATGAAAGGCAAAATCGAACAGTCGCTTAATAGTGCGTTGGTTGAATCTAGCACAAAACCGACAACTAGCAATGTCGTGGTCAGGGCCTAGGCAAGGAATACAGTAAGAATGAAAATCCTTATGAAGTATTTGCTTCCCACAAGAAATACAGTTTTTAACTTTTACTGACATCGGACTGGAGCAAGAAAAACTTTTCCCAATGGGGTACTTAGCTTTATTGAAGACTTCGGATCTGAAATTCAAATTCGAAAGTCTCAGGAGTCGGCCAACCGGCACTTGCGAACTGCTTTTGCTTCGGGCACCGCACGGCAAGAAAGACTGAAGAAAATGGCGTCGGCTGCATCTTTTATACCCCTGGTCCACTGACGTCAGGGAAGAGGCGACGGCAACCGACGCCGGACCAGGACTTTGGAATTCAGGCTGAATGCGGGACCGCCTGACGGCAGGATAACCCAAGTGTGATGACTGCAGCAGGGTAACACGATGAACATCTACGGCTCTACAAGATGCCTCTAAAGAATCAAAACCAAATTGCAGAGTATGTTTTCCCACCTGTTCAACTGCATGCAATAAATCCTGCATTTATTTACAATCAGGAGCTTCTGAGCTTGCAATCATTTTCTGTTTTAACTGAGCCATTAAATATTGTTGGTACTGAAGCATGTGAAACTGACAATTTAAAGCTCTTACTGCTAAAGTTGCAGAAGTGTATACTTTCTTCCCCCATCTACCCAAAGCTCTGGAATCTCTGTCACAGGGTACTGGATTTTTTTGCAATGGAAACCTTAACCCCTTTTGGACCCTGGGAAATAGTTTCTGGATCAGCAGAAGGGTTTTTGTAAAGAAACTTGCGAGTCAGGGGACTCTATAATAACTATCTGGCTTGACTGAAGCAGGGGGCAAAGAATAGTACAGTTTTGTACCTACCATAAATGTAGATGTCCGACAGATATGCAACTGCAGTCATAACATATGGGTTGTCCTGCCTCAGGCAGCCCTCGGTCGGCCGGATTCCAAAGTCTGGGTCCGACGTCGGCTGATGTCGCATTTCTCTTCGACGTCAGAGCGGCTGGAGTATATAAGCATCAGCCGACGCCATTTGTTCTCAGGATTGGGAAAGAAAGTAGGCAGGTGAATATCTTGATTTAAAGACACCCTAGATACCACCTTTGGCATAAAAGTAGGGTTGGTTCTTAAGGAGACCCTGTCTCTGTGAAAGATTATGAACGGTGGTATTGCCATTAGGGCCTGTAGTTCCGAAACCCTTCTTGCTGAGGTAATTGCCAACAGGAAAGCTGTCTTCCATGAGAGAAATTGTAAATCGACTGAAGCTGCTGGCTCAAATGGAGGTAGAGTCAGTTTTTCTAGGACAAAGTTGAGGTCCCAAGCTGGCACTGGAGCCTTTCTTGGTGGCTTAATGTTCTTGATTCCTCTGAGAAATTGCCTTAGCAAAGGATGTGAAAAGACAGGCGGATCAGTGTTATATCTAGCTGAAATAGCTGAAGCATGTATCTTTATGGAAGAATATGAGAGTCCATTCTGTAGCATATCTGCCAAATATTCCAGGATGAGTGGGATGTTCAATAATGATGCATCATGTCCCTTGCTGGTATTCCAAATGCTGAATCTCTTCCATTTTGCTAAGTAAACCTTTCTGGTGGATGGTCTTTGAGCTTCTGTTAATATCCGCTGAACTTCCTTGGAGAGAGATAGATTGAGGTTATTCATGGGATCTCCCAGGCTGCTAGCTGCAGTGTCTGAAGGTTTGGATGCACTGTTTTGAAGTTGTGTTGAGTCAAAAGTAGGGGCCATTGGGGAAGGGCCCACTTCTTGGTGTGACATATGCTCCGGAGTAGTGGATACCAGTGTTGTCTTGGCCAGTCTGGAGCTATTAGGATCCCCTTGGGTCTCTCTGCTTTGATCTTTAGTAATACTGTGGTCATCAGTGGCAGAGGTGGGAATGCATAGATTTTTAGGAAGTTCCAGTTGAATGAAAGAGCATCTATTTTCCAAGCTTGTCCTTGAGCAGAATTTTTGTAGATGATGGTTGAGGTGAGAGGCAAAAAGGTCTACCTCTGGCCTGCCACATGTCGAGGTGAGTTGTGTGAAGATCTTCAGATGTAACCTCCACTCGTGTGGATCTGTGAAATTCCTGCTTAGGCTGTCCGCCAGCATATTGTCTTTGCCTGGAACAAACTGGGATTGTAACTGTATGTTTAGGCTCAGTGATTTTTCCCAAAGATTCATTGTCAGTCTGCAAAGGGGGTAAGAATGGGTGCCCCCTTGCTTGTTTATATACCACATCACAGTGGTGTTGTCTGTCCGTATCAGTAAATGGCCATGAAGTTGTTGTCGAAAGGCCTCGATGGCATGCATTACTGCCAGCATTTCCTTTTGGTTTATATGCAGATGTGTTTCCTTTGGAGACCATTGTCCTTGTATACATCTGCCCTCCATGTGCACCCCCCATCCAAGGTCTGAGGCGTCTGTGGTCATGGTCTGTGTTATCTGAGGTTTTTTGAATGACATGCCTGTGTTTGCCTGGCTTACCGAGGCCCACCATAGGAATTCCTTTTGTAGACATGGAATGAGCGGTATGGTTGTCTCTAAGTTGTTGTGCTGAGACCATAGGATTTTTAGGTACCACTGAAGCTTTCTCATGTGTAGTCTTGCTAATGAAACCAGGAGAATGCAGGATGCCATGTAACCCAGGGCCTGTAGGAATCTCCTTGCAGTCATCTGGGTGAGTTTTGCCAAACCTTTGAAATAATGAGTTAACTTCTCTTGTTTGTCTTCTGTCAGGTAAGCCATTTGAGAGGCTGTGTCTAGATTGGCTCCTAAGAAGGTTATTTGCTGGGATGGTTGAAGTCTTGACTTTTGGAAGTTGACTGTGTATCCCAGAGCCTGAAGTAATTGTATGACGTTAGTTCAAGTTTTTTGTCAACATCAATTTGTCGTCCGCTTGTATGAGGCAGTCGTCCAGGTACGGGTAAATTTGGATCACCTGGAGCCTGCAATTACTGAAGCCAGGCATTTTGTGAATCCTCTGGGCGCAGTAGACAAGCCAAATGGCAATGCTGAGAATTGATAATGCTCTGGCCCTGCAAGAAATCTGAGGTATCTTCTGCAACTGTGTCTGATAGGGACATGCAGGTATGCCTCCTTGAGGTCCAGAGTAATCAGCCAAGACCCCTTGCCCAGCATGGGAAGGAGTTGCTGTAGAGTCAGCATTTTGAACTTTGGTACAATGAGAAAGGTGTTTAATGAGGACAAATCCAGTATTGGTCTCCACTGAGTTTCTTTTCTTGGAACAAGGAACAGTCTTGAGTAAAACCCCTGGCCTTGTTCTTGTTGTGGAACTCTTTCTATTGCTTTTATCCGAGCCAGCAAAGAAATTTGCTTGGTAACCTGGGTTTGGCATGCCTTGTTTTCTTGGTAAGGTATGAAAATGGAACCTGTAGCCTTGGTCTATAATGTCCAAAATCCATTTGTCCTTTGTCAGTCTGTGCCAATTGTCTGAAAACAGAGATAATTTTCCACCCAAGGGAGCTTCTATTTGCTCCTTGGTAGGCAGACGTAGAGGAAAGTCATTGAGATTGTGCCTGTGGGGCAGGGGAAACCCCTGTGTCACTTCTTTGGTTTGCTGGCTGCCATTGTCGTCCCCTGTAAGGACCTCTGTATTGTCCTCTTCCTCGGCCACGCCTGTTTTTACCCCTTTGAAATTTTTCAGGATTAGGAAAGGACCAGTTTTTTGAAGGCCAATTCCTACTGAATCTGGGGGGCTGAACCTGGAGGAAATCTTTAACCGTCTGAACTGATTTTGCTTTTTCCTCGATGGACTTTAACACATCTTTAGCATTAGCACCAAAAAGCTTGCTCTTTTCCAAGGGTGCATCCAGAAGTTTTGCCTTAACATGATCTGGTAGAGGTTGTTCTTTTAACCATGCATGTCTACGAATGACTGCCCCTGTCATAGCTGCCCTACATGAAGCTTCCAGTGCATCATATCCACACTGCAGGAAGTGATTGCTGACTTGCTGAGAGTTATGTACAGCTTCCTGCAAAGACTTCCTGTCTAAAGGATCAGGAGAGGCCAATGTTTTCTGTAAATCATCTAACAGGAAATCCTGATATTGTAACATATGAAAAAGGCAATTAAAAGCTCTCATAGATAAAGTAGTGGAGGTGTAGACCTTTTTCCCCCATCTCTCTAATGACCTAGCTTCCCTGTTGGAAGGCAAGGGATTTTAGAGGTGGAAGCTGAAACACCTTTAGGTCCCTGAGAAATAGTTTCTAAATCAACAGTATGGGCCCTGAATAAATGGGAATGTGTTTCTGGGACCCTGTAATATCTGTCTGGCTTGGCTGGAGCAGGAGGAAGAGAATCAGGGGTAACACTGGAGTCAGAATATAAATCATCCAAAACATCAAGCACAGGAGGAATAGCTAAGGGCCTGTGCTGGGGCTTTTTAAGGAAAGTTAAGGCTTTCTGGAATCTGAATATTCCTGGCCTTGCCACTTGAAATGTTCCCTCATGGTATGCAGAACTTCCCCAAAAGAAATGTCCTCAGGAGGGGAGGCCGAAGGGATGGAATCCTCTGCATCCGAGTCCTCATAGGTCTGGAAGAGCTCTTCCTGGCCATCGGAGTGGACAGAGTCCTCAGAATCTTCATCTGAAGGTATAGGGTCAGAGGGTTCAACCCGGGGCCTCATCAGAAGGAGGCTGGGATCCTCTCTCAGGATGGGCCTGTGAACCTCTGATCATAGAAATTAAGTCTGCGGCCATAGTCATGATTTGTGTCTCTGGAGTAGGCTGAGGTAAGGCTTTAGCAGTAAGGTGCTTGGTCTTGCTGGCTGCCTTAGCCCGAGTGTAGGCCTTAATAGACATGGCCATAGGAGGCCTGGCAGCTCCACGTGCAGGAGTGACCTTATCTACAGCAATGGTCTCGGGCATTTCCTCTGTTTCAGTATCCGGAGGAAAATCTATAACTGGCGTCGGGAGTGGTATCCGGTATCGGAGTCGTCGGTAATGTGGTGTCTTCGGTTCGGAGCGGTGGAATAACCGTCTCAGGGGGAACCAGAGCACTCGTGGTAGGTTTTGGCGTGGAGTCGGTGGTAGACGCGGGCCGAGGATGTCGGTCCCGGTCTTTTCGTTTCTTGGGAGTTTGCGATGTCGGAAGTTCCGACGGCATTGTATAAGCAAATTTTTCTCCGAAAAAATCTTCAGCGAACTCCGCCCGGCGCCTTAGAGTGCGCTTATTGAAGCGAGCACAGGCGACACAGGCCGAGACGTCGTGGTCTGGGCCAAGGCAAGGAAGACAGTAAGAGTGGAAATCCTTATGAGGTATTTGTTTACCACAAGAAAGACAATTATTAACTTTTTCAGTAATTTCTGACATCGGCTGAGGCAAGAAAAGGTCCCCAACGGGGTACTTAGCTTTTTTCATGACTTCGGATTCGAAGAATACAGGAGCTGACCGACCGGCACTTGCGAACTGTTTCTGCTTCGGGGACCGCGCGGCAAGAAAGACTGAAGAAAATGGCGTCGGCTGATGCTTATGTACTCCAGCCGCTCTGACGTCGGAGAGAAATGCGAGATCAGCCAACGTCGGACCCAGACTTTGGAATCCGGCCGACCGAGGGCTGCCTGAGGCAGGACAACCCATATGTTATGACTGCAGTTGCATTCTTGAAGGACATCAGGAGATGAGCTAGATTCAGAGAACACATCATCCACAATGTCTAGCACAGGCAGAATAGCCAACGGCCTGTGTTGAGGCAATAAAAGGAAATCCCTGAGCCTTTACTTGGATTCTGAGTAATCCTGACTTTCCCAATGGAAATCCTCCCTCATGGTATGCAAAGTTTCCCCAAAAGAGTAATCCTAAGGAAAAGAGGCTGAAGGGAAAGATTCTTCAGCATCAGAGTCCTCATTGGGGGGTACAGAGTATCCCTGGTCTGAAGAGGAATCAGAGGAAATGGAAACCTGATCAGAGGAATCATAGTCTGTATCCTGCCTAGGCCTTTTCTTAGGAGGAGGATGGGAACCCGATTAGAGTAATGAGGTCTTCGGCCATTTTAAGCATCTGTTTCTTAGGCATGGAAGACTGTCCAGGAGAATGCTGTACTTGTTTCTTTGTCATTAATGGTACCTTTGTCTTGGCTGTTGTTTTAATGGTAAGTTGTGAAGGTCTGAAAACACCCTCAGAAGCCGATGCCTACTCAGCGGCTCCAGACCCATCTGAGGGCTTAGTTTCCGTAGGCCCAATATCTTGAGTTTCCAGAGGCCTAGTTGTCTCCACGTGGGAGTTGAAAGCGGCCTGTGGCTCTGAGGTAGCGGGTGTCAGGGGCTGCGAAAGCGCCTCACTGAGAACCAGTGACTGGCCTAGAAGAGGTTTCGTCGTCAGTTTTGGACCTCGGAAGCCTGTCTTTATCCTTGTCTTTGCGTTTTTTTGGTATTGAGGTCGTCGGTTGATCCGATGGCATAGTATAATTGAACCTTCGGCCAAAGTAGTGCAAAGCAAAATCAAAATGTCTTTTTATAGTGCTTTTGTTGAATCTAGCACAAAACCGACAACTAGTGACGTCGTGATCAGGGCCTAGGCATGGAATACAGTAAGAGTGGAAGTCCTTATGAGGTATTTGCTTCCCACAAGAAATACAATTATTAACTTTTTCTGACATCGGTCTGAGGCAAGAGAAAAGTTTCCCCAACGGTGTACTTAGCTGTATTGAAGACTTTGGATCTGAAATTCGACTTCAAAAATCTCAGGAGTTGTCCGACCGGCGCATGCAAACTGCTTCTGCTTTGGGCACCATACAGCAAGAAAGACTGAAGAAAATGATGTTGGATGCATCTTATATACCCCTGGTGCACTGACATCAGGGAAAAAGCGACAGCAACCGACGCCGGACCAAGACTTTGGAACTCTGGCCGACTGCGGGACCGCCTGACAGCAGGATAACCCAAGTGTAATGACTGCAGCAGTGTAACACGATGAACATCTGATAGTCCATGCAGCCTGCTTTGAAGCGTAGGTATTTTCTGCAAGATTCCTTGATTGGGATGTGCAGGTAGGCTTCCTTTAAATCCAGTGCAGCCAACCAGGCATCTTTGCCTATCATGGGAAGCAACTGGTGAAGAGTTAGCATCTTGAATTTTGGAATAACCAAAAAGGTGTTTAGAATAGACAGGTCCAGGATAGGATGCCATGAAGGGTCTTTTCTGGGTACCAAGTAAAGTCTCAAGTAGAAACCTTGTCCCTTTTCCTCTTCTGGTACACTCTGAATAGCCTTTAAACTTAAGAGAGAGAGTGCTTGCTTTTGAGCCTCCGCCCAATGATTTGGAGGGTAGACCTGGCCAACCGTTTGGGGTTGGTAACGTGTGGAAGTGAAATCTGTATCCTTGGGAAACTGTTTAAAACCCATTTGTCCTGGATAATGAGTTCCCAGTTTTTTGCTTGCAGAGCAATCTTTTCCCGTAAAGGAGCAGTCAGCTGAGAAGTGCTTGGAAGTTTTAAAAGCAAATCATTGAGACAGCTTACCATTGGGGGGGGGGGGGTCTTACTACTCCCTGATTTGGAAGTGGGAGCCCCCCCACTGCTTAGTCCTGTGTGTACCCTGGGACTGAAGCCTGGATGTTCTGCTGGTTCTGGGTTTGAACTGAGAAGGACTGGAAAAGGCAGGAAAGGGCCAATTTTTTGAGGGCCAATGCCTACTAAATCTAGGAGGCTGCACTTGCAAAAAATCTTAAACAGTTTGCATAGATTTAGATTTTTCCTCCATCTTTTTAAGAACTACTTCTGCTTTGTCGCCAAACAGGCGGTCCTGATTTAAGGGAGCATACAGCAATTTAGTTTTAACATGATCTGGCAAAGATTACTCCTTAAGCCAAGCATGCCTTCTACGTGCAGACCCGGTGACAGCAGCCCTGCAAGATTCCTCTACTGAATCAAAACCACGTCGCAAAGTATGATTTGCAACCTGTTCAGCAGAATGCATTAAATCCTGTAAATCTTTATTTTCAACATAATCAGGAATCATCATCATTTTCTGTTTAAGTAATGCAATAATATGCTGCTGATACTTCAACATATGAAACTGGCAATTTAAGTCCCTGATGGCCAAGGTTGCAGAGGTGTATACCTTCTTACCCCATCTATCCAGGGCCCTGGAATCTCTATCAGAGGGGGTAGGAATTTTGACAATAATAGCCTTAATGCCCTTAGGTCCCTGTGAAATGGTCTCAGGATCCACAGTAGGATTTTTAAAAAGGAACTTGTGAGAATCAGGAACCCTGTAATATCTATCAGGTTTTCTGGGAGCAGGAGGTAAAGAGTCAGGGGCCAAGCTAGATTCCAAAAAGGCATCATCAACAATGTCCAGAACAGGGATAGCTAAAGGCCTGTGTTAGGGAAGGAGTAAGAAACCTCTAAGCCTCTTTTTAGAATCAGAGCAATCCTGGCTTTCCCAGTGAAAATGCTCCCCAAGAGTATGCAACGTTTCACCACAAGAAAAATCCTCTGGGGGAGAAGCACAGGGAATACAGTCCTCTGCATCAGAATACTCATAGGTAGAGAAAGGTAAATCCTGGTCATCAGAGGAGATAGAAATTTCAGAATCCTGGTCAGAAGTATCATAAGCAAATTCAGTCCTAGGTCTCTTAGAGGGAGGGGGGAGGTTGGCATCCCCTGATTAAAGTAATAAGGTCTTCAGCCATTCTTATTTGTTTTTTTAGGCATAGAGGCCTGACCATGCGGTCTGGGCGTCGGTTTCCTAGGCATGGTTCGAGTTTTAGGCCTAGAAGAAGAAGATGGCATCGATTTAATATGCAAGTCAGTAGGCCTGAATAGACCCTCAGAAGCCGGTGCCTTCACAGCGGCTCCGGACCCATCCAAGGTAGAGACATCTACAGGTTCCACAGTTGAAGCATCTTGCGGCACACCGGACTCCGAATGGGTTTAGAGGCCTGCGAATCTGAAGTAGCGGGTATCAGGGACTGTAAAAGCGCCTCACTGAGTACCAGCGAACTGGCGACTAGCTTAGGGAAAGCGTCGTCGGCAGCTTTGGACCTAGGCGGCTTGTCTCTGTCTATCTTTGCATTTTTTCGGAAAGTCGGCAGTCGGGTGGCTTACCGAAGACATATCTGGACAACTGAACAGAGTACCAAAATATTTAGAAGCAAAAATGTACAGATGAATAGTTCGTGGTTTAAATAAGGCACAAAACAGATAGCGAGGTACATCATTGGTCAGGGCCTAGGTAAGGAATACAGTATGAATGAAAATCTTTATGAGGTATTTGCTATCCACAAGAAATACAATTGACTTTTCTGACATCGGTTTACAGCAAGAAAAAGTTTCCCCAACGGGGTACTTAGCTTTAGTTGAAGACTTCGGTTCTTAAACTCGAAAACGAAAATTTCAGGAGTCGGCCGACTGGCACTTGTGAACTGCTTCTGCTTTGGGCACCACACGGCAAGAAAGACTGGTGTAATGGTGTTGGCTGCATGCTTTATACCCCTGACTATCTGACGTCATGGAAGATGAGACAGCAACTGACGCAGGACCCAAGACTTTGACAATCAGGCCGATTGAGGGCTACTGCAAACAGATAACCCAAATGTGATGACAACAACAGTGAAACACGAAGAACATCAAATCCCTACACCTTGGCATAAACGCCACACCAAAAAATAAGGGGGATGTAAAGAAAGGCTACAGCAACAGTGATCACTCAAACATCTACTGTTTAAGGTAAGTTTACTTACACAACTGTACTATGCTCATCACATTTGAGAACTCCTGCAGTTCACCTTAGGTACATTACCCTAGCTTTCTACATTTGAGAGGTGGAAGGAGAATGGCCCTTGCAAAGCCTAATTCAGACCGGAATCAAACTTATAGTGGTTTGTAAAAATATGTACAGAGGGATAAGTTGCTGCTTCTAGAATCAAACACTTTTCAAAAAGCCAGAGATAAAGACAAGGGCCCGACACACTGGGTTTTGACCTTGCTGGGAAAAAAAATTGTAGTGAGTATACAAAATATAACAGACAACTATTTAGAAATAGTCTGTATGACACAAGTTATCCCTTCTTACCTTTACAAGAAAAGAACAGATCAGAAGATCTGAAAGAAATAGTTTTGTCAAGATAGTACTAGAGTTGTCAATGGACATCCAAGGTATGGAGTACACTTTCTCCCTTGTTTTTAAGATCAGTGAAGAAAATGGGGGAATGGACAGTTTGACAAAGTAAACTCCAACACCACTTTAGGCATAAAACATAGACAGGTTCTCAAAGAAACCCGGTCTCTGTGGAAAATGAGACAGCAGAGACTCACCACAGGAGCTTGCAACTCAGATACTCCTATTACAGAGATCAGAGCAAGCAGTAAAACTGTCTTCCGTAGTAAGTAAGAACAGTTGTGTACACTTACCGTAAATGTAGATGCTCGAGTGAATTCACTGTTGCAGTCATCACACACGGGTTATCTGTTTGCAGGTCACCCTCAGTCGGCCCGAATACCAGAGTCTTGGGATTTCTGCGTCGGATGCTGTTGTCTCTTCCAATACGTCAGGGGTATAAAACATGCAGCTAACGCCATTACATCAGTTTTTCTTGCCCCAGATGTCAGGAGCCCTCAAAATAGGAAGCAATCGCATGTTGTTGAACACCCTAGTAAAAAGTAAATACCACTGTCATAAGATATGGCCAGAAAGAGAATAGGTGGAAAGAGTAGAAAAGTCAAGGGGCTGGAGGGAGGGTAACCAGGACTGCAACAGTGAATACACTTCTCAAAAGTCCAAAAAACAAAGAATGGCAAAAGGCAGACGACAAAGTAAATTCACTCTGTAAGCTTTTACTAAAAAAATACACGATAAACATGAAGCGCTTTTCGTCTTGTTAAATACAAAGACTTCTTCAGATGCAAGTAAA
Organism: Protopterus annectens; assembly: GCF_019279795.1. Lineage (NCBI taxonomy): Eukaryota > Metazoa > Chordata > Ceratodontiformes > Protopteridae > Protopterus > Protopterus annectens. The sequence continues at coordinate 663,773,375 of NC_056734.1, forward strand.
ACCGATTTCAAAACATTTTAAATAGATGAATACATTGTCATGTGATCCCAACCCACCCAGTAAAATCCAATTAAGGATCTATGCATGTTTTACACTTAAAGACATCAGTCCTATTTTACACTTTAGTGCCATAGCTTCTTTCAACAGTGAAGAATACATCTTACCCACCCCAATTATTGTACCATACAATGACTAGTACATTCCCTTTATGCAACAATTACTATCAAGGACACAAAAGAAGTAGAAAAAATGATGAAATGAAAACAATGCAAGAAAAATAAAATAACATTCTCATTCTAAGTGGAAAACAAGTAGTCTTATGTTACAATAAGAAATCATGCTGTTTACAATAAAACAACCAAGAACAACTTTAACTTGAAGTATGCACCAGTTAAGTGATGACCTTATCACTCCCAGCACTTGGTCACAACTCGTATGTGGTTAATACTCCTGTCATCTGTGCAAAGTTTTAAGTTTTAAAATACTAGAAATCGTACATGTTTCATTCAATCCTGGGAAGTTATACGCGTTCGTCAAAATCTGCCAATATAACTTTGGTTTTTGGACTTTTGAGAAGTTTGTTTTGTTTGCCTATTTCTTGGAGCGAATACACTCTAACATCTACATTTATGTTAAGTGTACACAGCTGTACTATGTTCTTCATGTTTCACTGTTGCAGTCATCATATTTGGGTTGATTGAGTGGAGGCAGTCAGGAAATATTGGGGCTGGCTAGCAGGCCTTGCAAGACTGCTGTGGCAAATCCAGCTTTGGATTTAGAAAAAATAGGTAAGTGGTAATGCTTGGTGAAGGTGTGTACAGAACTCCAGGTTTCAGCTTCCAGGATGTCCCTGGTAGGGAGTCCGAAAAATGCTGCAGACGTTGAGATAGCCGTAGTGGAATGAGTTCTGATCCCCAGTGGGGTAGGGTTTCCATAGTGTTTGCAGCGGAAATGAATGCAGTGTGCTATCCATCTGGAAATGGTTTGCTTTGAAATGGCCCTGCCCTCTGCTCCTGTAGCGAAGCTGACTAGTAGCTGGTGGGATTTTCTGAAAGGTTTAGTTCTGTCAAGGTAGAACCCGAGTTGTCTGTACACATCCAAGGAGTGCAGAATCCTTTCCCCTTTATTCTGAGGATTAGGGAAAAAGGTTGGTAAATGGATGGATTGGTTTAAAGCTACACTGGATACCACCTTGGGCATAAATGATGGGCTAGTCCTGAGGGAAACCCTGCCCGCATGGAAAATAATGAAGGATTCCACTGCCATTAGGGCCTGTAACTCAGACACTCTTCTTGCTGAAGTGATGGCTAGAAGTAAGGCTATTTTCCAAGAGAGGAACTTTAACTCTGCTTCAGCAGCAGGTTCAAAAGGGGGAAGCGTGAGCTTCTCTATTATAAAGTTAAGGTCCCATGCAGGGATGGGAGCTCTCCTCGGGGGCCTTAAATTGTTAGCACCTCTCAGGAACAGTCTGATGAGAGGGTGAGAAAATAGAGATGGGCTCAGTATTGTAATGAGCTGAGATGGCAGAGGCATGAATTTTAATTGATGAGAAGGATAGGCCTTTGTGGAATAGCTCTGCTAATTAATCTAGGATTTGAGGTAAGGTGGGCACAGCTGTGTCCTTGCCTTGAGACTGGCTCCAAGAACAATACCTTTTCCACTTTTCTGAATAGGATTTCCTAGACGTAGGCAGTCTGGCCTCAAGGATGACGTCCAGCACCTGTTTGCTGAGGGTTGCTGGTGGTGTATTCAGGGGGTAAGCCAGGCTGCAAGGTTCAGGGTTTGCAGCTGTTGATACAAAATCTGTCCCTCTTGCTGGGATAGCAGGGAGGGGATCTGATGTAGGTGCTGGGGTGGCACTGCTGTCAGACTGTGTAGGAGTGGGTACCAGTGCTGGCGTGGCCAGTCTGGGGCAATAAGGATTGTTCTTGGCCTGTCCTGTTTGATCTTGAGTAGTACTTTTGAGAGGAGGGGCAGAGGGGGAAAGCCATAAATTGAAAGGCATCCACATTCCACGCTTGGCTATGGGGATTTCTGGTGCAAAATTTGCTCAATTGATGACTTTGGGGGGGGGGGGGGGGGCAATGAGGTCCACCTCTGGAGTCCCCCACCTTTGGATCAGAAGTTTGAATGAGATGGGTTCCAGTTTCCACTCGTGTGGGTCCAGCAGATTTCTGCTCAAGTCATCTGCCAGTGAATTTTGTTTGCTTGGCAGGAATTGAGCTTGCAGGTGCACTTGGTTGCTCAAGGCTGTGTTCCACAGGGCCATGGCGAACCTGCAGAGAGGGTAGGAATGAGTTCCCCCCTGCTTATGTACCACATAACTGTGGTGTTGTCTGTCTTTATCAGTTGTTGTCATGGAAGGATAAGGTATTTGAAGGCTGTCAGAGCATTCTGTACAGCTAACATTTCTTTTTGACTGATATGCAGGGGAATTTGTTCTGGGCTCCGTTTACCTTGAATGCATTTGCCTGCCATGTCAGCCCCCCAAGCAAAGTCTGATGTGTTTGTTTTCAGGGTTTGGGCGGCGAGGGGTTGAGTGAAAAGAAGCCCCTTCTTGTGGTTGCATGCCTCTGCCCACCAAAGGAACTCTGCCCTTACACAAGGAATGATAGGAATCAGTGTTTCCAGGTCCTGAGAATTCTGACAACAGAGACTTTTAAAGTACCATTGAAGTTTCCTCATATGCAGTCTTGCATATGGAATTAGCAGAATATGGTGGTGCTGCGGTAGCGTTGTCGCCTCACAGTAAGACGTTGTCCTGTTCTATTCTCAGCTAGAGCATCCTCTGTGTGGAGACATGCGTGAATGAGTGTACCTTCGTTGAAGGCTGCGCGTCAGGGCCGTCAACTCGGCACATAAAAATCTACTGCCAATCATTAGCGGGCCAGAGTTCCGCTGTGGCGACCCCTAACCGGGAAAAGCCAAGAGACACAACAACATGAGGCCATGAGCCCTAGGGCTTGCAGTATTTTTCTTGCAGATAGCTGGGTTTTGGTGGCCATTAGTTTTAAGTAGTTTGTCAAATAAACCTGTTTTTCTGGAGTGAGGAATACCATCTGGGAAGTTGTGGTCAAGTTTACTCCCAGGAAAACGATCTTTTGGCTGGGCACCAGTTATGATTTCTTTTCATTGATAGTGTACCCCGGAGAACTTAGAAGTCTCTTTACAAATGCCAGGTGCTGAAGCAACAATTCCTGACTGTCCACCTGAATCAGGCAATCGTCCAAATATGGGTAAATTTTAATATTTCTCTGCCTGCAGTATGAAATGGTTGGAGCAGGCACTTTGTGAATACCCTGGGCGCAGTAGATAAGCCAAAGGGAAGTGCAGAGAACTGAAAGTGCATAGAGCCTGCCCTGAAACGTAGACATTTCCTGCAAGATTCCCTTATGGGGATGTGCAGATAAGCTTTTTTTTTTTTTTTTAAGTCTAGGGTGGTTAGCCATGTTTCCATGGCAAGCAAAGGAAGAAGCTGTTGCAGAGTCAGGATTTTGACTTTTGGGACTACCAGGAAGGTGTTGAGAATTGACAGATCTAGGGTAGGGTGCCAAGAGCCCTCTTTTCTGGGCACCAGGAACAATCTGCAGTAGAAATCCTGTCCCCTTTGCTCTACTGGCACAGGGTGAATAGCCCTGACACTGAGAAAATACTTGCTTTTGAGCCTCTACCCACTGGTTTGGCGGAAGGTCTAGCAACCCGCTTGGAGTTGGCAGTGAGTGGAAGTACAATCTGTATCCCTGGGATATAATGTTTAGGACCCATCAGTCCTGGGTAATGGAATCCAGTTTTTTGTATGCAGGGCGAGTTTTCCTCCTAGGGGTTCAAGCACTTGGGCCTTGCTGGGAAGGAAGGCAGACAAGTCATTGTGAACTTTTTCCATAAGGGGGTGGCTTACCACTCCCTGTTTTAGAGGAGGGAGCACTCCATTGTTTAGATCTCTGCATAACCTGAGACTGTAGTCTTGGTGGCTTGTTGCCCCTGGGTTTGTACTGAGAATGCCTGGGAGGGGACTAGAAAGGACAGGATTTTAGAAGGCCAATGCCTACTGAATATAGGTGGCTGTACCTGTAAGAAATCTTGAACATTTTGCATCGATTTAGCTTTTTCCTCCATCTTTTTAAGAACTACTACTGCTTTTGTGCCTAACAACCTTTCCTGGTTTAATGGAGCATCTAGTAATTTTGCTTTGACATGGTCTGGCAAGATTTGCTCCTTCTGCCAAGCATGCCTTCTCAGTACAGACCCAGTGACAGCAGCCCTGCAAGATGCTTCTAAGGCATCAAAGCCACACTGCAAAGTATGTTCACTAACTTAGTTTGCAGACTGCATTAACGGTTATAAATCTTTATTTTCTGTACAATCTGGAAGTAACAACATTTCTTGTTTAATTAGTTCCATAATATGCTGCTGGTACTTCAACATGTGAAACTGGCAATTCAAGGCCCTGATGGCAAGAGTTGCAGAGGTATAAACCTTCTTACCCCATCTGTCTAAAGCTCTAGAATCCCTGTCCGAAGGGGTAGGGTTTTTGGCTGTAGTAGCCTTAATGCCTTTAGGCCCCTGGGAAATGGTCTCGTCTCTGGATCCGCAGTGGGATTCACAGAGAGAAATTTGAGAGAGTCAGGTACTCTGTAGTACCGGTCAGGCTTTCTAGGAGCTGGTAAAGTATCAGGAGTAAGAGTGGATTCCATGAAGACATCATCTACAATGTCCAGAACAGGGGGAATAGTTAGAGGCCTGTGCTGAGTCAAGTCTAAAAATTCTCGGAGTCTCTTTTTGGACTGAGGGTAGTCCTGGTATTCCCAGTGGAAATGCTCTCAAAGTATGCAAGGTTTCACTAAAAGAAAAGTCCTTTGGAGGGGAGGCAGAAGGAACAGAATCCTCTGCATCTGAATCCTTACAGGTAGATAAGGGTATATCCTGATAATTAGCGGGATCACAGACTTCAGACTCAAGGTCTGTAGAATCAGAAGGAAAATCACTTCTTTGCCTTTTAGAGGGGGAAGGCTGGCTTCCCCTAATTAAAGATATAAGGTCTTCAGCCATTCTAAACATTTGTTTCTGTGGCAAGGGAGCTCGGTCAGTTTTCTAGGCGTAGTGCGAACTCTGGGCTTGAGAAACTCGGTAGTTTTAGTCAAAAACAAAGCTGTCGGTTTAATGTGAATATCGGAAGGTTGGAATACACCCTCAGAAGCCAGTGCCTGCAGAGCGGCTCCGGATCCATCCAAGGTAGAGACATCCGCAGGTTCCAAAGTCGAAGAAGCATCTCGCAGCATACCGGATTCCAAATGGGTCTCAGCAGAGGACTGCGAATCTGTAGAAGCAGGTATCAGGGGTTACGAAGGCACTTCACTGAGTACCGGCGGACTGGCGACTAGCTTAACGGAAGTGTCGTTTGCAGTTTTGGATCTATGCGGCCTGTCTCGTCTTTATCCCTACGTTTTTTCGGAAGATCGGTAGTCGGATGGCTTATGGAAGCCATATTGTAATACGGAGAACGAGCTCGAAATAATTTAGTGACAAAGATTTCAGGTGTTAAAACAAGGCACAAAACCTACAGCGAGGAATGTCGCGGTCTAAGCCAAAAGAGATGACGCTGTAAGAATGAAAAATCTCTGTGAGGTATTTGCTTTCCACAGACAAGACAATTGTTAACTTTTTCTGACATCGGTTAGAAAAAGAAAAAAAGGATCCCTAACGGGGTACTTAGCTGTAGAAGACTTCAGGTTTGATACTACAAAACCGAAAATTTCAGGAAGCGGCCGACCGGCACTTGCGAACTGTTTCTGCTTCGGGATCCAACGCGGCAAGAAAAGCTGATGTAATGGCATCAGCTGCATGTTTTATACCCCTGATGACCTGACGTCATGGAAGAGGCGACAGCATCAGACGCAGAAATCCCAAGCCTCTGGTACTCAGGCCGACTGAGGGCTACCTGCAGGCAGATAACCCAAGTGTGACGACTGCAACAGTGAAACACAAAGAACATCTTCAACTCAGCCAGGTGAGCTGGTTCAAATGGAGCAAATGCTGCTTTTCTAACACAAAATTAACATCCCAAGAAGGGGCTATGGTTATTCTTAGAGGCCTCATGTAGAACTCTTTTCAAAAAAATGTGTACTGTGAAAAAGCCTTAAAAGAGGGGGATCCATGGGCAAACACACTAGAATGGCTAATAAATGAAATCTGGTGAAGCAAAAAAGGCCATCAGAAAGTTCTCTCATAAATATTGCATGCGAATAGAACCAAAAGAAATACCTACAAGAGAGTTAGGGAACCAGAGTTTGAGAGTCTTGAAAAAAAAATGTTGAGATTTACGAGGCTGAGTTAACAGTTTACTTCTTTCAGAACGATTAATCGAGTACAGTGCGATGGGAAGGGAATTTTCATCTGGCTCAAAGACTCTGATGGAATCAAGTATATCTGTAAGGGGTGTTAATGTCGCAGCTGTACGTTTTGAGTTTCGAGCTTCATGTTTTGAGAAGGATCTCCTCAACCTCAGTGTCCTCACTGTTCTGTTCAGTATTTGAACGTCTTTATCCTTACATTAGTGAGAACATTTGGACATAGCACATTTACTGAGTGGAAAATTATCATTAATACTAATTTTATTATTTTACCATTGTTAAAGATAACAGTTTAACAGTAACAGTAGGTAATTTTTCTTGTTGTTAAAATCACATTACAGAAATACTGACTAGTTAAAATGTAAATCTCATCTTTAACTTGTCTGAAGAAGCGGCTTTGTGATGACAAAACAACTGACTAATTACGTTTAGAAACCACATCTAACATCATTCTATGATTCATCCAGTGTCTGTGGTGAAAAAGCGAAGGCTGTCGATTTAATAAGGTACAAGCGATCAATGAACTAGGCCCATTTGTGTCATTTACTGAACATATACCGTGTTTGCTTTGGGGCTAACTGGTAGTAACTATTATACCTTTTGCTGGATATCTTTCGGAGGGGTGAAGAAGCGAAAGTGGTCATTTGTTTACTGAGATCGGACTTATTATATACACAGAGACATTGTTTAATTTTTTTGTTTTTACGGTCTTTAAAGTACAGTTGCGTACACTTACCATAAATGTAAATGTTCGAGTGCATTCACTGTTGCAGGCAGGTTGCCCTCAGTCAGCCTGATTAACAAAGTCTTGGGTCCTGCATCGGTTGCTGTCCCTTCTACCAGGACGTCAGGCAGCTTTCTCTTGCCCCAGATGTCAGGTGCCCCCCCCCCCCCCAAAAAAAAGATATATATATATATGTGTGTATATATATATATATATATATATATATATATATATATATATATATATGTGTGTATATATATATATATGTGTATATATATATATATATATATATATATATATATATATACACACACACACATATATACACACAAGCATATAATTTAGAATACAAAAAAATATACCTCCAAATAAAAGCAAATACACCAAAAAGGCTTTTGAGCATAGCAAAAGATAGAAGAGGTATAATAAGAGAAAAATAGGGGGCTGGTGGGTGGGTAACCAGGACTGCAACAATGAATACACTCGAACATCTACATTTATGGTAAGTGTACACAACTGTAATATGTTCGTCATGTTTCACTGTTGCAGTCATTAAATCTGGGTAGAATCCCACAGCTATGGTTGGGAGGAGGGAGTTATACAGCATTAGGAGCAGCTATAAGGCCCTGCAGGACAGCAGTGGCAAAGCCTGCTCTGGATTTAGAAGACAGAGGTAAATGGTAATGTTTGGTGAACGTATGAACTGAGCCTCCAGGTAGCAGCTTCTAGAATGTCTCTGGTAGGAACCCCTCTGAGAAAGGCTGCAGAAGTAGATGCAGCCCTGGTGGAATGGGATCTGATGCCCTGGGGGACAGGTTTACCATGGTGCATGTAGCAGAAATTAATACAATGGCTTATCCATTTTGAAATAGTCTGCTTTGAAATAGCCTTTCCCTCTGCCCCTGCAGCAAATGCCACCAGTAATTGCTCAGATTTTCTTAAAGATTTTGTCCTGTTTAAGTAGAATCTTAGTTGTCTGTGTACATCCAATGAATGCAGAATCCGCTCACCCTTGTTCTGTGGATTTGGGAAAAAAGTTGGCAGATGAATGGTCTGATTAAGAGCCACACTAGATACCCACTTTAGGCATAAAGGATGGATTGGTCCCGAGAGCCACCCTGTCTGGGTAAAAGATAATAAAAGGCTCCACTGCCATGAGAGCCTGTAGTTCTGAAATCCTTCTAGCCGAAGTGACTGCTAAAAGAAAAGCCGTCTTCCAAGAGAGAAATTTTATGTCTGCAGTAGTAGCTGGTTCAAAAGGAGGTAGGGTGAGTTTTTCCAACACAAAATTGACATCCCATGCAGGGATTGGTGTTCTCCTGGGAGGTCTCAAATTCTTGGCCCCTCTGAGGTACTGCTTTAGCAGGGGATGAGAAAAAAGGGGAGGCTCTGTGTTGTAATGAGCTGAAATGGCAGAGGCATGGATTTTTATTGAAGAAAATGATAGGCCCTTGTGAAGCATCAAGTATTGCAGAATCTGAGGAATATTGGGCATAGCTGTGTTTATTCCTTGTGCTTGCTTCCAGGCACAGAATCTTTTCCATTTATCAGCATAACATTTTCTAGTACTAGGCCTTCTAGCCTCCAAAGTGACACCCATCACAGGTTTGTGGAGAAATGTAACTGGTGCAATTTAGTTGATTAGCCATGCTGCACGATTCAGAGTTTGAAGCTGAGTGTGCAGAATTTGACAGTTCTGCTGAGACAGTAGGTAAGGTGTCTGAGGCATGTACCACGGAGGAAGGTGTGACATATTGCGTAGGAGCGGGTACCAGTGTTGGCGTGGCCAGTCTGGAGCAATCAGAATCATTTTTTGTTTTTTCCTGTCTGACTTTTAGTAAGACCTTGGAGAGCAGAGGCAGAGGGGGAAAAGCATAAACTGATAGGTTTTTCCAACTGAAAGATAGAGCATCCACTTTCCAAGCTTTTTTGTGATGAATTCTTGTGCAGAATTTGTCCAACTGATAGTTTTGGGGTGAGGCAAAGAGATCTATCTCTGGGATCCCCCATTTACGTGTCAACATGCTGAAGATTTGTGGATCCAGTTTCTATTCGTGTGGGTCCATAAGATTACTTGGTTCGTCTGCCAGAGTACTTTGCTTTCCTAGCAGGAATTGAGCTTGTAGATGTATTTGGTAAGTCAAGGCAGTGTTCCACAAAGCCATGGCTAGTCTGCAAAGGGGGTAGGAATGGGTACCCCCCCTACTTGTTTATGTACCACATGACTGTGGTGTTGTCCGTCTTTATCAGTAGTTGCCCTGGATGAAGATAGTCCTTGAAGGCTGTCAGAGCATTCTGTACAGCTAGCATCTCTTTCTGATTGATATGCAGATGCATTTGATTTGGGCTCCATTTGCCCTGAATGCATCTCCCTGCCAGATGTGCCCCCGCCAAGCATAATCTGATGTGTCTGTAGTCAGGGTTTAGGTGGCAGGGGGTGGAATGAATGACAGTCCCTTGTTTTGGTGACAGGCCTCTGCCCACCATAGGAACTCTTGCTGCAGGCAAGGAATGACAGGAATCATTGTTTCCAGGCTGTGACAATGTTGACTCCATAAGCTTTTTAGGTATCACTGAAGTTTCCTCATATGCAGTCTTGCATTTGGAATTAGTATGATGCAGGAAGCCATGAACCCTAAGGCCTGCAGAATTTGTCTTGCAGATAGCTGGGTTTTTGTGGCCACTTGTTTTAAGTCATCAATTGAATTTGTTTTTCTGGCGTGAAGAAAGCCATCTGGGCAGTTGTATTCAAGCTTGCAACCAGGAATGTAATTATTTGAGAGGGTACCAGCTGTGATTTCTTTTCATTTATGGTGTACCCTAGGCAAATTAGAAGCCTTTTTACACACACCAGATGTTGTAGAAATATGTCCTTGTTTTCTGCCTGAATTAGGCAATCGCCCAAGTAAGGACAAATGTGAATGTTTCTTAGTCTGCAAAATGCGATTACTGGTGCCAGGCACTTTGTGAAGACCCTGGGCGCAGTAGATAAGCCAAATGGTAGCACAGAGAACTGGTAATGCAAAAATCCTGCTTTGAAGCAGAGGTATCTTCTGCAAGATTCCCTGATTGGGATACGCAGGTAAGCCTCTTTTAAGTCTACAGTTACCAACCAAGCTTCCTTGCCTAGCATAGGGAGTAACTGTTGTCGAGTCAGCATCTTGAATTTTAGAATGTCCAGAGATATATTTAGAATGGATAAGTCCGGAATTGGACGCCATGATTTGTCTTTTCTGGGTACCAGGAAAAGTCTTGAATAAACACCTTGTCCCTTTTCCTTTTCTGGTACTGGATAAATGGTCCCCATATTTATGAGGGACATAACTTGTTTCTGGGCCTCTGCCCACTGATTTGGAGGCAGATCTGGCCATCCGTTTGGCGTTAGCAACGTGTGGAAATGAAATCTGTATCCCTGGGATATTACCTTTAAAACCCACTTGTCCTGGGTAATTAGATGCCAATTTTGTGCATGAAGTGCCAGTTTCCCCCCAAAGGTGCCGCCAAAAGATAAAGTACAGTTTTGTACCTACCATAAATGTAGATGTTCGAGTGCTCATACAGCTGCAGTCATTACAGATGGGTTATCCTGCCGTCAGGCGGGTCCTCGTTCGGCCGAATTCCAAAGTCTAGGTCCGGCGTTGGTTGTTGTCGCTTCTTCCCCGACGTCAGTGCGGCAGGGGTACAAAAGAGGCAGCCAACGCCATTTTCTTCAGTTTTTCTTGCCCCAGATGTCAGGTGCCCCCAGAAGGAAGGCAAAACATAAAGTTATGCAAACATGCAATGTAGAATAATCAAAAAACAGTAGTTGCAAGCAAATACACCATAAGAGAATACCCCAAATATGTTGTATGATAAGGTGTTTGCCATAAGGCCTGTCCTAAGAGGGGATGGAGGGGGGGTAAGCTGGACTGCAGCTGGATGAGCACTCGAACATCTACATTTATGGTAGGTACAAAACTGTACTATGTTCATCGTGCATACAGCTGCAGTCATTAAAGATGGGAAGAATCCCAAAGTTAAGTAAGGGTGGTAGGCACTAAGTGGAACTAGGAGGAGTGAGGATGCCCTGCAAGACTGCTGTGGCAAAACCCGCTCTAGATTTAGAGTATAGTGGAAGGTGATAGTGCTTGGAGAAAGTGTGCAATGAACTCCAAGTGGCTGCTTCCAAAATGTCCTTGGTAGGGACCCCCCCTGAGGAAAGCTGCAGAGGTAGCTGTGGCCCTGGTGGAGTGGGATCTGATGCATGCAGGCACAGTTTTTCCATTAAATGAGTAACAAAAGCGTATGCAGTGGGCTATCCATTTTGAAATTGTCTGTTTGGAAATAGCCTTTCCTTGAGCACCTGTAGCATAGGACACAGAGTTTCTCGGATTTCCTGAATGGTTTTGTCCTGTCCAAATAATAACGAAGTTGTCTGTGAATGTCCAAGGAATGTAGTAGTCTTTCCCCTTTGTTTTGTGGATTTGGATAAAAGGTAGTTAAGTGGATAGTCTGATTCAAAGCTACACTGGACACTACCTTTGGCATAAGGAAACTCTGTCCTGATGGAAAATGATGAATGGTTGCACAGCCATGAGGGCCTGTAGCTCCAAAACCCTGCGTTCTGAGGTGATGGCCAGAAGAAAGGCTGTTTTCCATGACAAGTATTGTAGTTCTGTTGAAGAAGCTGGCTCAAAGGGAGGAAGGGTCAGCCTTTCCAATACAAAGTTGAGGTCCCAAGCAGGGACTGGTGGTTTCCTTGGGGGTTTTATATTTTTTGCCCCTCTGAGGAACTGCCTTAAGAGAGGATGTGAGAATAAAGGAGGATCTGTGTTGTATTGTGCAAAATGGCTGAAGCGTGGATCTTGATGGAGGAGAAGGAAAGTTCACTGTTTAACATCTCCGCTAGGTACTGTAAAATTTGAGGTATATTTATTACCCAAGGATTCTGGCCCTTTTCTTGATTCCAGGCACAAAATTGTTTCCATTTGGCGGAGTAGGCTTTTCTAGTAGAAGGTCTTCTGGCCTCCAAGATGACATCCTGCACCTCCTTGGAGAGGAGAGTCTGTTGGGAAATCAAGGAATTCTCCATGCAGCTAGATTTAGGGTTTTGAGCTGGCTGTGAAGGGTTTTGTAGTTGTGCTGGGACAACAGAAGAGGGACTAGAGGTAGGATTCCATGGTGGGGAGGAATGTGTCAGGCTCTTCAGGAGCGGAAACCAGTGTTGTCTTGGCCAGTCTAGAGCAATGAGAATCATTTGCAGCCTCACTGCTCTGGCTTTTAATAGAACTTTGGGCAGCAGAGGAAGAGGCGGAAAGGCATAAACTGTCAATGTTGTCCAATTGAAAGAGAGTGCGTCCACTTTCCAGGCCTGTGTATGATAGGTCCTTGAACAAAATTTTTTCAACTGGTAATTTCTGTGGGTAGCAAAGAGATCTAGGTCTGGCTGTCCCCATGCCTGAGTTATCTTTGTGAAAACTTGAGGATGCAACTTCCATTCGTGTGGATCTGTCATTTTTCTGCTTAGGTTGTCTGCCAGTGTGTTTTCCTTCCCTGGCAGGAATTGTGCCTGTAGTTGAATTTGCAATTCCAGTGCTGTGTTCCATAGGGTCATGGCTTGCCTGCAGAGGGGGTATGAATGAGTTCCCCCCTGTTTGTTTATGTACCACATCACTGTGGTGTTGTCTGTCCTCATCAATAGCTGGCCTGGATGCAGTAGGTCTTTGAAGGTCATAATAGCATTTTGCACAGCTAGCATTTCCTTTTGGTTGATGTGTAGGTGCTTCTCTTTTTGGGACCATTTTCCATGAATGCACTGATCGGTCATGTGTGCTCCCCAGGCGTAGTCTGAGGCGTCTGTTGTGAAGATTTGAGTTGCTTGAGGTACACAGAAAGGGAGACCTGTAATTCTTTGGCATGCTTGAGCCCACCACAAAAATTCCTTTTGAAGGCATGGAATGAGTGGTATAATTGTTTCCAAGCTGTGGCTGTGTTGAGACCATAAGTTTTTTTTAGGTACCATTGAAGTTTCCTCATATGCAGCTTTGCACATGGGATTAGTAGGATGCAAGATGCCATGAATCCCAGAGCCTGCAGGACTTTCCTTGCAGTTAGCCTGGTGAAAGTTGCCATTTTGCTGAAGTATTGAGACAGTTGCCCTTGTTTGTCTGGCGTGAGATAGGCCATCTGGGTGATTGTATTCAAGCTGGCACCCAGGAAAATTATTTGTTGAGAGGGTATTAGTTTTGATTTCTTTTTGTTGACTGTGTATCCCAGGAAGTTCAACAGTTTTATTACAAACGCCAGGTGCTGCAATAGTATGTCCTTGCTGTCCGCTTGGATCAGGCAGTCGTCCAGATATGGGTAGATTTGTATTCCTAGTAGTCTGCAGAAGGCGATTACTGATGCCAAGCATTTCGTAAACACTCTGGGTGCAGTAGATAAGCCAAAGGGCAATGCAGAGAATGGGTAATGGGTTGAACCTGCATGAAATCTGAGGTATCTTCTGCAATCTTGTCTGATAGGGACATGTAGGTATGCCTCCTTGAGGTCCAATGTTACCACCAAGACCCCTTGCCCAGCATGGGAAGAAGCTGCTGTAATGTGAGCATCTTGAATTTTGGCACCTGTAGATATGTGTTTAGGATGGATTGGTCTAAGATAGGTCTCCAATCTTTGTCTTTCCTTGGTACCAGGAATAGTCTGGAATAAAACCCTTGACCTTGTTCTTTTGCAGGTACCTCTTGAATCGCTTTCATGTCCATGAGAGCGGAAATTTGTTTTTGTGCCTCTGCCCTTTGATTTTGTGTCAGGTTTGGCATGCCTCTCATTTTTGGAAGGGTGTGAAAGTGGAACCTGTAGCCTCTGTCTATAATGTCCAGAATCCATTTGTCTTTTGTAACAATATGCCAATTTTTTGAGAATAATGCCAGTTTTCCGCCCAAAGGTGCTGCCATTAAAGCTTTACTTGGCAGGTGTAGGGGGAAGTCATTGTGTCTGTTTTCTAAATGACTGTGATCTATCTTCTCCAACTCTTGGGGTAGGTGCTTGCCACTGTCTGGCTCTGAAAGATCCTTGAGGTTGCCCTCTACCCCTTGGGTGTCTGTATCTGCCCCTTTGAGGTCTGTCCGTGGCTGGAAAGGACCAATTTTTTTGAAGGCCAGTTTCTGCTGAAACGTGGAGGTTGTACCTGCTGGAAATCTTTCACTGTTTGCATCAATTTCGCTTTTTCCTCCATTTTCTTTAGTACCTCCTCAGCTTTAACACCAAACAATACATCTTTTTGAAGAGGTGCATCTAATAATTTAGCTTTGACATGATCTGGTAAGGTTTGCTCTTTGAGCCAAGCATGCCTACGTATAACAGACCCTGTAACAGCAGCTCTACATGAGGCCTCTAAAGCATCAAAACCACACTGCAAGGTATGTTTACCCACTTGCTCTGCACCATGCAACAAATCCTGCAACTCTTTTAAATCTGGCTGTTCTGGTTGTGTCATTTTGCTTTTCAACTGAGATAACAAAAACTGTTGATACTTTAACATATGAATTGACAGTTTAATGCCCTCATGGTTAAAGTGGCCGAGGTATACACCTTTTCCCCCCACCTTTCTAAAGCTCTGGAATCTCTCTCTGAAGGTAATGGGTTTTTAGCAGTAGTGGCCTTAATTCCCTTGGGACCCTGGGAAATAGTTTCTGGGTCAGCAGTATGGCTTTTATATAGGAACTGGTGAGAATCAGGAACCTGGTAAAACCTGTCTGGTTTAACAGGAGCTGGAGGCAAAGAATCTGAATTAAGGCTGGCTTCTGTGTACACATCATCCAATATATCTACAACAGGAGGGATAGCCAGGGGCCTATGCTGGGGGAGCAGAAGAAATTCCCTGAGCCTTTTCTTGGAATCTGAGTAATCTTGGCCTTCCCAGTGAAAGTGTTCCCTCAATGTATGCAGGGTTTCCCCAAAAGAGTAGTCCATGCGGGGGGGGGGGGGGGGGGACCAAGGGAATAGACTCCTCAGCATCAGAGTCTTTGAAAGGTGAATAGGCATAATCCTGGTCCCCAGAGTGTTCTGAGGTAATAGAAGCTTGATCTGAGGAAGGGTAGTCTTCCTCTAATCTGGGTCTTTTGTCAGAGAGGGGTTGAGAACCCCTGATAAGAGTAATCAAATCCTCAGCCATTTTAAGCATCTGCTTTTTAGGCATGGGGCCTTGAGAGGAGGTCTGAGGACCCTGTTTTTTGGTTTTCATGGCTGCTTTAGATTTAGTGAAAGCTTTAATAGAGAAGGAGGAAGGCCTGAAGACACCTTGGGAAATGGCAGGCCTGTCTAAATTCTGAGTTTCCCCGCCAGGAGTGGCATCGGTATCTGCAGTAGGAATGGGGACCGAGGAGCCTTCGACCTCGGGTACTGAAGTCACCGGTAATGCAGTGTCATCGGTACTCAGGGGCTGCGTAGGCGCCTCGCTGAGAACCGGTAGTCGGCCCAAGCGTGGTCTCAGTAGTCGGTGCGGACCTCGGATGTCGGTCCTTATCTTTGCGTCTTTTGCTCAAAACTGGAGTTGGAGTATCCGACATGATATAATTAAATTTTTTTCCAAAATAATGAAGGGCGAACTCCGCCCAACGCTTAATAGTGCGCTTGTTGAATCTAGCACAAAAATGGCAGGCCGAGACGTCGTGGTCTGGGCCTAAGCAAGGTATACAGAAAGAGTGGAAATCCTTATGCGGTATTTGCTTCCCACAAGAAATGCAATTATTAACTTTGTCTGACATCGGTCTGAGGCAAGAAAAGTTTCCCCAACGGGGTACTTAGCTTTCAAGAAGACTTCGGCTGAAATACTTTCGTAAATCTCAGGAGCTGGCCGACCAGCACTTGCGAACTGCTTCGGGCACCGCGCGGCAAGAAAGACTGAAGAAAATGACGTCGGCTGCCTCTTTTGTACCCCTGCCGGACTGACGTCAGGGAAGAAGTGACGACAACCGACGCAGGACCTAGACTTTGGAATTCGGCCAACCGAGGACCCTCCTGATGGCAGGATAACCCATCTGTAATGACTGCAGCTGTATGCACGAAGAACATCTGCTTGGAGATGGCAGAGGAAAGTCATTGAGAATGTTTACCGTAGGGAGGTGCCTTGTTACTTCCAGATTTGGAGGTGGAGGCACCCCATTGTTTTGTTCTTTAAGTTCCTTGTGACTGAAACCTGGAGCCTTTGGAGTGTTTGGGTTTGACCTGTGCGGCTCTCGTGTGTACTGGAAAGGACCAATTCTTAGTAGGCCAGTGCCTACTGAACCTGGGCGGCTGCACTTGTAGGGAATCTTTTACAGTTTGCATAGATTTAGCTTCATCTTCCACCTTTTTCAAAAGTTCTTCTGACTTATTATCAAATAGACTGTCCTGTTGTAAAGGAGCATCCAACAATTTTGCTTTAACACGGTCAGGCAGATTTTGCTCTGAGCCAAGCATGCCTTCTTATCACAGATCCAGTTACAGCGGCCCTGCAAACAATCAAAACCACATTGCAAAGTACGCTTTCCAACTTGTTCAGCTGAATGCAATAAATCCTGTAACACTATTTTCCACAGAGTCAGAAATCAACATAATTTTCTGTTTAAATAGGCCCATGACATGCTGCTGATATTTAAACATACCAAATTGACAGTTTAAAGCCCTGACTGCCAAGGTTGCAGACGTGTAAACCTTCTTACTCCATCTATCCAGCGCCCTGGAGTCTCTATCAGAAGGGGTAGGATTTTTAGCAGTAGAGGCCTTAACACCTATGGGACCCTGAGAAATGGTTTCAGGGTCAGCAGTAGGGTTTTTAAAAAGGAATTTGTGGGAGTCAGGAACCCTGTAATATCTGTCTGGCTTACTAGGAGCCGGAGGCAGGGAATCAGGAGCCCTGCTGGATTCTGAGAAAACATCATCTACAATTGTCTAGAGCAGGAGGTACAGCCAAAAGCCTATGCCGAGGAAGAAGGAAATCAATAAGCCTCTTTTTGGATTCTGAAAAATCCTGACTCTCCCAGTGAAACTGTTCCCTTAAGGTATGCAAAGTTTCTCCAAAAGAAAAATCCTCAGGAGGAGAAGCAGAAGGTATGGATTTCCTCTGCATCAGAGTCCTCAAAAGGTGGAAAAGATAATTCCTGATCAGAAGAGGAACCAGAAGAAATAGAAACCTGATCTGATGATTCATAATCAGTGCCTTGCCTAGGCCTCTTAGCAGGAGGGGGATGGGAACCCCTGATCAAGGTTATTAAATCCTCAGCCATTTTGATCATTTGTTTTTTAGGCATAGGAGCCTGTGCACATGGCCCAAGCATCGGTATATTAGACATAGAAGTTGATTTTGGCCTAGGTTTTGAAGATCGCGCTGGTTTAATATACAAATCTTTAGGCCTGAAAACACCCTCAGAAGCCGGTGCCTGCTCAGCGGCTCAGGACCCATCTAAGGTAGAGACATCCGCAGGTTCAACACAAACTGTCTCGCGGCATACCAGACTCCGAATGGGTCTCAATAGAGGCCTGCGAATCAAAAGCGTGCATCAGGGGCTGCAAAAGCGCCTCACTGAGTACTGGCGACTGACTTAGGAGAAGCTTCGTCGTCTGTTTTGGACCTCGACGGTCTGTCTCGTCTTTTTCTTTGCATTTTTTGTGTATTCCGGTAGTCGGATTGCTAACCGACGACATTTCTGTAAAGTTAAATCTTGAGCTAAAATATTTAGATGCAAAAATATACCAATGCTCAACAGTGCATGGATTAAATTTAGCACAAAACTGACAGCAAGGCACGTTGTGGTTAGGGCCTAGGCAAGGAATACAGTACAAATGAAAATCGTTATGAGGTATTTGCTTCCCACAAGTAATACAATTATAAACTTGGCATCGGCTGCATGTTTTATACCCCTGACGACCTGATGTCATGGAAGAAGGGACAGCAACCGACACAGGACCCAAGACTTTGTTAATCAGGCCAACTGAGGGCAACCTGCCAGCAGATTACCCAAATGTAATGACTGCAACAGTGAAACATGAACATCTGTGTATTTTGACTCATAATATTGTGGTGCACTCTCCTGAGTTGGGTTATAAGTGAAGGCTGGCACCAGGTTCATTGGAAAATGAAGGGACATATTGAATTAGCGTGGTCAGCTAACGTTTTGTACTTTTATTTAATAATTTATACTAACACGAATGGTTATTAATCAGGGTTGTGTATAAGAGGCTCATATGAAGCTCATGATTATATTATTTCAAATTTAACATTGGACGTTTGTTAATATTTAAGTGTTTTTGGGCTTCAAATGAACTGTTGCTATATTTGCTTGAGGCATTTAAGTACGCATTTAATTGAGAGTGGTGAAAGAAATTGTTTATTTCATTTGCCTCAGCCTCATTCATGTTCCTATAGAAAAGAAAAAAAAAACTGAAGGGATTTATAAATTACAGGGTTGATGCTGTTCAATATCGTCTATAAGTGGGTTCCTTCTATTATATATGTATGACAACCTTTGAGTTGAAACTATTAATTTAAATAACTTTAGTTTGTTTACAGGACATTGTGCCAATAGTGGCATGCATTTAAAGTGTTAATTATTGGGCCACTATCTGGGGGCTAACAGACATAATAGGGATCTAACACGGTTTCCTTGTTGGCCACTGACCTGTTTTAGTCAGGCTTGTTAGAGTTATAATAAAACCAGCCCTCTGGATATAACTCTATCCTGCTACAGAGTTCCAGCCACTTAGTTTTCTCTGGACAATCACTCTTTTTTGGCTCTCCACATATGCTACAACCCTCCTACCATGCTCTACACATCTACAACCACTATTACTCCATTTGTCCTACTAATCTCTCTCTTCTGTTTTACCTATCTCAAACTATTTCCTAACCCTTACCATACTACTCTCATACACTCCACGGCATCATACCATCCTCCTCACTCATCCATCTCTCATGAACTGTTCTCCTCCAACCCAACACACCTATTCAAACCTGTCACTCCCCTCCCCACCCCCCTCCACTCACTCATATCTCATACTTCGCACCAAAAAATCACTAGTCTCACACAACCTATTCTACCTATCCCCACTAGATTTCCTCACTCTACTCCTCCAACATATCAGTCTCTCACTTGCCGGTGACATGCACCCTAACCCCGGACCCACCTCTATCACTAATGTCACTAAACCCTCCTCCCTACCAAACAAATCCAAGTCCATTCGCCTCATTACACTTAATGCAAAAAGCCTTAGAAACAAAATCCCTAACCTTCATGCTTGGCTCTCTCATAACCACTCTGACATTACTGCCATTTCTGAAACCTGGCTTAAATTCTACATAAAAGATAACAAAATCTTACCACCTGGTTTACCAAATCATTCGCAACGACAGATCCCACAAAAAAAGGAGGTGGGGTAGCTATAAACTATCTCTCCTCCCATACCATAACTCCCTACACCAATAAAATACCAACATTTGCCAATGCTAAAATTACAATCGGCTTTCTAAAAATAAAGTACAGTTGTGTACACTTGCCATAAATGTAGATGTTCGAGTGTAGTCACTGTTGCAGTCATCACATTTGGGTTATCTGCTTGCAGTAGCCCTCAGTCGGCCTGATTATCAACGTCTTGAGTCCTGCGTGGGTTGCAGTCTCATCTTCCGTGACATCAGGTAGTGAGGGGTATAAAGCATGCAGCTGACGCCATTACATCAGTTTTTCTTGCCCCAGATGTCAGGTGCCCTCCATAAAGGGAAGCAATTAAATATAAATATACAAAGTTATACCTCCAACAAAAAAGCAAATACACCAAAAATCTTTTAAGTATAGTAAAGGAGAATAGAGGTATAGCCAAAAGAAGTCAGGGGCTGGAGGGAGGGTAACCAGGACTGCAACAGTGAATACACTCGAACATCTACATTTATGGTAAGTGTACACAACTGTACTATGTTCTTCGTGTTTCACTGTTGCAGCCATCACAATTGGGTAGATTCCCAAAGCTAAGGATGGGAGGAGGAATTTAGATAGCATTAGGACCAGCTATAAGGCCCTGCAAGACTGCAGTGGCAAAGCCAGCTCTGGATTTAGAGAAAACTGGCAAATGGTAATGCTTGGTGAAAGTATGTACAGAACTCCATAATCCCCTGTGGGATAGGTTTTCCATGGTGCTTATAGCAGAAATCAATGCAATGGTCTATCCATTTAGAAATGGTTTGCTTAGAAATAGCCTTCCCCTCTGCCCCTGCAGCAAATGCCACCAGCAGTTGTTCAGATTTCCTTTGAGGTTTAGTCCTGTCCAAGTAAAATCTAAGTTGTCTGTGCACATCTAAAGAGTGCAGTATCCGTTCCCCTTTGTTCTATGGATTAGAAAAGAAGGTTGGCAAATGAATGGACTGATTAAGAGCCACACTGGATACCACCTTGGGCATGAAAAAGGGGTTGGTCCTGAGGGACACCCTATCTGAATGAAAGATTATGAAAAGCTCCACTGCCATAAGGGCCTGTAATTTAGATACCCTTCTTGCTGAAGTGATTGCTAAAAGGAAAGCTGTTTTCCAAGAAAGGAATTTTAACTCTGCAGTTGCAGCTGGCTCAAAAGGAGGAAGAGTGAGTTTTTCCAATACAAAATTAAGGTCCCAGGCTGGAGTTGGGGCTCTCCTGGGTGGTCTTAAGTTTTTGGCCCCTCTAAGGAACTGCTTGAGTAGTGCGTGAGAAAAGAGGGGTGGTTCTGGTGTTGTAATGAGCTGAAATGGCTGAGGCGTGAATTTTGATGGAGGAAAAGGAAAGGCAGTTAAGTATTGAAGAATCTGAGGTAAATTGGCCGCTGCTGTGGCCAACCCTTGAGCTTGGTTCCAGGCACAGAATATTTTCCATTTCTCAGCATAAGATTTTCTACTACTAGGCCTCCAAAATGACATCCAACACTTGTTTACTGGGGGATGGTAACGGAGAGATTAGGTAATTAGCCAGGCTGCCAGGTTCAGGGTTTGAAGCTGGGGGTGCAGAATCTGGCTGTCCTGCTGAGACAGCAGGGTAGGGGTCTGAGGTAGGTGCCATGGGGCCAGCTGAGACGCACTGCGCAAGAGGGGGTACCAGTGTTGGTGTGGCCAGTCTGTTGCAATCAGTATCATCCTTGGTTTGTCCTGTTTGATCTTTAGAAGTACTTTGGAGAGGAGAGGCAGAGAGGGAAAGGCATAAACTGATAGATTTTTCAAGCTGAAGGATAGAGCATACACTTTCCAAGCTTGTTCATGGGGAGTCCTTGTGCAGAATTTGTATAACAATACAGATAACCCAAATGTAATGACTGCAACAGTGAAACATGAAGAACATGCAGGCTGTCTGGAAAATTTGTTTCTCTGGTGTAAGGTATGCCATTTAGGATGCTGTGTCCAGACTTGCTCCCAGGAAGATTATCCTTCTGGTGGATACCCGTTTGGATTTCTTTTCGTTGACTGTGAACCCCAGGGAGGTTAGTAGGGTCTTTACAAAGGCCAGGTACTTGAGCAGCTTTTCCTTTCTGTCTGCCTGAGTAAGGCAGTCTAAATATAGGTAAATTTGAATACTTCTTTGTCTGTAAAAGGCAATGGCCGGAGCCAGACATTTTGTGAAAACTCTGGGAGCAGTAGATAAAGCCAAAGGGAAGCGCAGAGAACTGAAAGTGTTGAGTTCCTGCCCTGAAGTGGAGATATTTCCTGCATGATTCCCTGATAGGAATGTGTAGGGAGGCCTCTTTTAGATCTAGTGTGCCTAGCCAAGCGTCTTTGGAGAGCATGGGCAGCAGCTGCTGGAGGTTGAACATTCTGAATTTTGGAATCACCAGGAAGGTGTTTAGAATGGATAAATCGCAGATGGGGGAGCCAGTTGCCTTCTTTTCTGGGCACCAGAAAAAGCCTGGAGTAGAAGCCTTGGTCTATCTGTTCTTCAGGAACATACTTTACTGCCCTCAGAGAGCAGGGAAAGGATTTGATTTGAGCCTCTGCCCACTGATTTGGTGGTAGATCTGGGAACTCTTTTGAGGTTGGAAGGGTCTGGAAGGAAATTTTGTATCCCTGGGACACAATGTTCAGAACCCATTGGTCCTTGGTAATGGTGTCCCAGTTGTTTAACGGAAAGGAGAGTTTTCCTCCTAGGGGCAAGTGAAGGTGGGCAGAGGGTGGGGGTGGAGGAGCTGAGTCATTGTGAGGTCTTACCATAAGGGGGTGGTTTAGAACTCCCTGGTTTTGAAGTGGAGGTAGTCCACTGCTTAGATCTCTGCATTCCCTGGGGCTGCTGTCTGGGGTGGGGGTGGGGCTGATCTATTTCCACTGGGCCTGGGATGGGCAGGTATACTCGGAGAAGGAAAGGACCAGTGCTTGGAGGAACAATGCCTGCTGAACCTAGGGGGCTGGACCTGTAAGAAATCCTTAACTGTTTGCATAGATTTTGCTTTTTCTTCCATCTTTTTTAAGACCTCTTCTGCCTTAGTGCCGAATAGGTTATCTTTGTGCAAGGGGGCATCCAACAATTTGGATATGACATGGTCTGGTAGGAGTTGTTCCTTAAGCCATGCATGTATTCTAATTACAGATCCAGTGACTGCTGCCCTGCAAGCAGCTTCTAGGGTGTCAAAAACCACAGTACAAAGTGTGTTTAGTTACTTGACTTGCAAAATGCATTAAGTCTTGTAAATCTTTAGATTCTGCCCAAGCAGGTAAGGAAGACATTTTTTGTTTAAGGAGTTCCAATGTATGTTGCTGAAATTTCAGCATATGGAACTGACAATTTAGTGCCCTGATAGCAAGCGAGGCACCCCATCTGTCCAAAGCTGGGGAATCCCTGTCCGAGGGGTGGGATTCTTAGCAGAAGTTGCTTTAATCCCTTTTGGCCCTTGAGAAATGACCTCAGGGTCAGCTGTTGCATGTCTTCATAGTCAGATGCATCAGTCATCTGACTCTTGTTCAGATAAAACTACGGGGACAAATCTCTTTTCCTTTTGGAGGGGGTAGGCTTGGCTTCCCCCTGATCAGCATGATAAGGTCTTCCACCATTTTAAGCATCTGAGATGGAGGCAAGGTAGCAGGTGCCTGAGAGTAGGTCATCGGTTTCTTGGGTGTAGATCAAACCCTGGGGCTAAGAAACTTGGTTGTTTTTGAAAGAACGGTATGCGTGAAAGAAGACGTCTGTTTGTGTCGAGATTTGGTACTGCGAAGGACTTCCTCCGAAGATGGTGCCTGCTCAGCCGCTCTGGACTCATCCAAGGTAGAGATGACCACAGGATCCTTAGTCAAAGAAGAGTTTTGCAGCAAGGACAAGACTTTGTCTGTATTTAATAAACAGTGTGAGCAAGATTTTAGGAACATTATCAGTCTACCACACTACAAGTCAAACCTTTCAGAAGGGGAGATTGAGGCCCTTCAAATGATGGCTAAAAATAAAGATTGGCGCATCATGAAGGCTGATAAAGGTGGGACCATAGTTGTAATGAGCTCTGTAGAATATGTTAAGGCTATAAAAGTACTTCTTGCAGACAATTCATGTTACATGAAAGTTGACGCTGATTTTATTTCTAAAAGTTTTGCCAGGTTAGATGCTATTTTGTTTGACTTATTCAGTGATGGATGTTTTGATTTTGCCGTTTACACTTTTTTGTACACTGAATATCCGAAGATTGCTTCTTTACTTGGAATCCCAAAAGTACACAAAATGGAAGAACATCTTCCTTTTAGGCCAATAGTTTCTGCCAGTTGTTCCAAAACAGAAACTATTTCTGTTTGGCTTGATGACATTTTGAATCCAGTTGTTCAAAAATCCAAATTTTATCTTCGAGACTTGTGGCACCTTTTGGAGTTGTTAAAAAATATTAGCACAGTAGATCAGGATGTTTGTTTTGCCTCTTTAGATGTTGTGTCTTTATACACCGGTATTGATCAACAAATTGGTATTGAATACATGAGAGAACATTTAAGCAAACAAATAGATTTAGATAACACTTTGGTGTATACTTGTTGCAGTTTGATGGAACTGGTGTTAGACAACAATTTTTTTCACTTTTGAAGGAGATTATTACAAACATCCGGAGTGGCCATGGGTTCTCGAGTTGCACCTAGTTTT
Source organism: Protopterus annectens (assembly GCF_019279795.1). Classification (NCBI taxonomy): domain Eukaryota; kingdom Metazoa; phylum Chordata; order Ceratodontiformes; family Protopteridae; genus Protopterus; species Protopterus annectens. The sequence continues at coordinate 663,797,521 of NC_056734.1, forward strand.
GCCAATCTAGTCATGACATCTTGGGAAAACAATTTTTTGGCCACACATTTCATGGCCAACAATATTTTGTTTTACAGGAGATACACTGATGATTTGATTTTTTTGTGGAAAGGTGACATTAGCACATTTACTAGTTTTTTCAGGATCTTAACAACGCTACTAGTTTTTTTAAATTCACATTAGGTGATTTTGGCAAAAGCATAGACTTTTTGGATTTGCATTTAACTATTAATGACCATTACCCACAACATTCAAGGAAGCATTTTTAGGAAGTCGACATTTGTAAATCAATATTTACACCATGATAGCTTACATCCGATGCATATGAAACGAGGTGTGGTCAAAGGTCAGTTCATAAGACTGAGCCGTTTGACCAGTGATAATGTCACTTTCTTTCAAGAAATTAAGAAGTTAAAACACAGTGGGTTGGTTAGACTTGATTGTCGAAGAAGTTTCAAACCTGAGAGAAAATAAGGCTAGTCCTGTCTTGAGAGTCTCTGACTTCACGAATGTGGTCAATTCACAGGACACCTCTAACATTGTCAATCAATACAGGTTGTCTTTTCCTTTACCTATTACTAATGAAATGTTTGCATAAAAAACATTATTCGTAACAATTGGAAAATAGTAACAGGACATTTTGATTTGGCCAGGACAATTGGGAACAGTCCCATTTTTTCATATAAAAAAGTGAGCAACATCAAGATGATTTTGGAAAGAGGTGCAAAAAACACAAACATTTACCTTCGGGTACTTTTCCATGTACTAAATGTAAACAGTGTAGATTCATAAGTGGTACGTCCAACATTTGTTTAAAACATAACAACAAGACCATCACAGTAAATGGTCATTACACTTGTAAATCAACTAACATAGTTTATTTAGCACAGTGTGTTTCATGTGAACATTTTTACATCGGGAAGACTACAAGCACTTTAAATAAACGCATTTATGAGCACAATTTGGCTATTAAGAAAAAAGATGAGTTAAATGCTTTGGCAAAGCATTCAACACATTGCGCTTTGTTTAAGAAATTCATTTTTTCAGTGTGTTAGAAAAAGTTGATGATACACCATTTAGTGGTGACTTTAAGAACCATTTGGAATGTAGGGAAGCCATTTGGCAGATTAGGCTAAAGGCTGATTGCTTGCCTGGTTTAAATGACACCATTAATATTAAGTGCTTTTTATTAGCTAGAAGATTTTAAACTTATAATGTTAAGACTTTTACAACAGTTCAGTTTGTTGTTACTATTATTGTTTTTTAGTCTTTACGGTTTAATTTTTATGGTGTGTATACATTATTATGTTACAGTTTTACACCTTGTATAGGCATAATTAAGTATGCTTTTTCATTGGTCAGTCATTTTGTGTGACTTTGTATTTAAATCAAGTAGTTGCCTAAGGGTGCTTTTCTGAAGAAGTTCTTTTTGGAATAAATAGAACGAAAACGTTAAGAATACAGATTGGGCTGTCTGTTTTCCACTGATCGCTAGTGGATGTTTGAATTTTACTTTGTGCTTTAGTTTCTGTTAGTATATACATGTGAAATGTCTTCTATTGTAGTAAATTTATGTGCAGGTGATAGACTGCGAAATAATGCAGTTTGTGGCCTGAGAACTCAGACCAGGTGTTAAGATGATGCAATATGACTACTGGGAAAACCTAAGTGTCAAAAATGATGCAATTTTGGGAGGGTCTTGGAGACATGTTTGTTAGTAATGTTTAAATTCTATTTCTCACAAGAGACCTGAAGCATTTTGATCTTGGACATCTAACTTACTAGCACTGCTTATACTCTTTATGTATGTAAATCAGACTGTAGCACTGTGTTTTCTCTTAAGATTAGCTAAAGATTAGAAAGTTAAGTATTTTTCTGTGTAATCAGATCTTTCCTACGATATTATTTTAAGTTTCTGTGTGATCTATGAAAGTACAGTTTTGTACCTACCATAAATGTAGATGTCCGATAGGAATGCATCTGCAGTCCTTACAAATGGGTTGTCCTGTCGTCAGGCAGCCCTTCAGTCGGCCGGATTCCAAAGTCTGGGTCTGGCTTCGGCTGGTGTCGCACTTCACCCGACGTCATAGCTGCAGTTACTCGGGTATAAAGGCATCAGCCAACGCCATTTTCCTCAGTGTTTCTTGCCCCAGATGCCAGGTGCCCTATAGGAGGACTAAATTTGGATAAATGCCAATGATTCCAAATATTAGAGAGCAAAAGTACAGTTTTGTACCTACCATAAATGTAGATGTTCGAAGATCCACATTGCTGCAGTCCTTACATATGGGTAGTCCGCTGTCCTCGGTCGGCCCGAATACCAAAGTATTAGGCTGACGTCGGTCAAGGCGCTTAAAACTGACATCAGGACGTCAGGGTACAAATGCGCATGACCGACGTCATATCCTCAGTCTTTTCTTGCCCCAGATGTCAGAAGGCCCTAAAAAGAAAGGCTAAAGCCAAAAAACAGCAAAAAACAACCAACCACCCCTGCACTAATCATATTTACAATATTTACAATATTCACAACCCAAACCACACAACCACCTCTAAATACAGAGGGGAAGGAGGGAGGGTAAATTGGACTGCAGCAATGTGGATCTTCGAACATCTACATTTATGGTAGGTACAAAACTGTACTATGTTCTTCATCTCACATTGCTGCAGTCCTTACATATGGGTAGAATCCCAAAGCAGAGGTAAGGGAGGATGGCAAAACTATAAAGCATTAGGAGCTGCCAAAATGCCCTGTAAAATTGCAGTGGCAAAACCAGCCCTAGATTTAGAGTAAAGTGGAAGGTGGTAATGCTTAGAGAAAGTATGCACTGAACTCCAAGTAGCTGCCTCCAAAATATCTTTAGTAGCCACCCCCCCTTAAAAAAGCTGTAGAAGTGGCAGTAGCCCTAGTGGAATGAGGCCTAATCCCAGCTGGAATCTCCTTACCATGATGGGAATAACAGAAAGCAATACAAAAACCAATCCACTTAGAAATAGTCTGTTTTGAAGCAGGTTTGCCCTGAGAACCCAAAGCAAATGAAACAAACAACTGCTGAGACTGCCTGCACCCTTTAGTTCTGCTCAAATAATATCGCAACTGTCTGTGTACATCCAAAGTGTGCAAAATCTTTTCCCCTTTATTTTGGGGGGTTTGCATAAAAAGTAGGTAAATGAATAGTTTGGTTTAAAGCCACACTAGAAACCACTTTAGGCATAAAGGAAGGGTTAGTACGCAAAGATACCCTGTCCTTGTGGAAAATTAGGAAAGGCTCAACCGCCATAAGGGCCTGTAATTCAGAAACCCTTCACGCAGAGGTAATGGCCAACAAAAAAGCAGTCTTCCATGATAAATATTTCAACTCGGCAGTCGCTGCAGGCTCAAAAGGTTGTAGAGTGAGTTTCTCCAACACAAAATTGAGATCCCAAGCAGGAGTAGGAGCTCTACGTGGGGTCTTATATTCTTTGCCCCTCTAAGGAATTGCTTAAACAAAGGATGAGAAAATAATGGTGGGTCACAGTCATAGTGAGCAGAAATTGCTGCAGCATGAACCTTAATAGAGGAGAAGGACAAACCTTTGTCCAGTAACTCAGTAAGGTATTGAAGAGCAACACCTAAATTAGGTTTAGAAACATCAAAGTCCTTTGCTGTACTCCAAAATAAAAATCTCCTCCATTTATCTGCGTACACCTTCCTTGTACTAGGCCTTCAAGCCTCCAAAATAACATTCAAAACTTGTTGTGGAAGCTGAGACCCTCCAGGGTTTAAAACAGAATATGCCAGGCTGTTAGATGTAGAGTGAAGTTTGACATTGAGTAAATGACTGTTCTCCTGAGACAGCAGGTGAGGAATCGAAGGCAAAGGCCATGGAGGCTCCCGTACCAGACTTCTCAGTAATGGGTACCAGTGCTGTCGAGGCCAATCCGGAGCTATTAAAATCATGTTTGGCTTGTCCTGTCTGACCTTCAGGAGTACCTTTGGGAGGAGAGGCAGAGGTGGAAAAGGCATACACATGAAGATTGCTCCAATTGAATGAGAGAGCATCCACTTTCCAAGCTGTGGGATGAAACCTTTTTGTGCAAAACTTTGGCAGCTGGTAATTTAGTGGAGAAGCGAACAGATCTATGTCTGGAGTTCCCCATAACATTGTCAATTTCTGAAATACATGAGGATCCAATTTCCACTCGTGGGGATCCATAATATGTCTGCTCAACACATCTGCTAAGGAGTTCTGTGCTCCTGGCAGAAACCTTGCCTGAAGATTTAGCTGTAAACTGAGAGCAGTCTCCCACAAAATCATTGCTTGTCTGCATAGAGGATAAGAATGCGTTCCCCCTTGCTTGTTGATGTACCACATGACAGTTGTGTTGTCTGTTAGAATCAACACCTGCCCTGGAAGAAGTAACTCCTTGAAAGCTATCAATGCAAATTGGACTGCTAACATCTCCTTCAAGTTGATATGTAGATGTTGAAGTCTGGCAGGCCACGTGTCTTGTACCCATTTTCCATTTAGATGAGCTCCCCAAGCTTTGTCTGAGGCATCTGTCGTTAGAATCTGACTCGCCTCTGGCCGGGTCACAGAGAGTCCCTTGTTTAGGTGACATTCCTGAGCCCACCACAAAAATTCCTTTTGAATGCAAGGTATTATCTGAATGACAGTGTCCATATCTTGGCAGTGCTGTGTCCATACATTTTTGAGATACCATTGTAGCTTCCTCATATGCAGTTTGGCATTGGGAAGTACCAGAATACAAGATGCCATGAACCCCAAGGCTTGAAGGACTGTCCTTGCAGTCAGCCTGGACTGACGAGACAATTGGTGGAAGTAAAGAGAAAGATTCTTTTGTTTGTCCGGGGTCAAAAAGGCCATCTGGGATGCTGTATTCAGTCTCACACCCAGAAAGCACATGTCCTGAGAGGGTACTAGACTGGACTTTATTTCGTTCACAGAATACCCCAGGCATCTTAACACTGCCATCACATACTGTAAATGATGAAGAAGTTCGTCCTTTCCTTGGGCCAGAATCAGGCAATCGTCCAGATAAGGATAGATTTATATTCCTCTCAGCCTGAAGAAAGCTATCACTGGAGCCAGAACCTTCGTGAACACTCTGGGCGCAGAAGATAAGCCAAAGGGCAATGCAGAGAACTGATAATGAGAAGTCCCAGCCAGCAGATACTTCCTGCACCTGAGCCTGATAGGAATATGAAGGTAAGCCTCCTTGAGATCCAGAGTCACCATCCAGTGATCTTTGCCCAGCAGAGGTAAAAGCTGTTGTAACGTCAACATTTTGAACTTGGGAATGTCCAGATATGTGTTGAGGATAGATAAATCCAAAATTGGTCGCCACGTGTTTCCTTTCTTTGGTACTAGAAACAGGCGAGAATAAAATCCTAGGCCCACTTCTGGCAGAGGGACCGGTTGTATGGCCCCTATTTGAAGTAGTAGAGAAATTTGTTTGTGAGCCTCTAGTCTTTGCTGAGGAGGAACGTCCGGCATGCCTTTGAAAGGAGGCAAAGTATGGAAATAAAACTTGTAACCTTGGTGTATGATATCCAATACCCATTTGTCTTGGGTAATCAAATTCCAATTTTCCTTGAAGAGTGCCAACCTTCCTCCCAAAGGTGCTGCCATGCAAGAAGGATCTGGCAGCTGAAAAGGTAGGTCATTGGGCCTGTTTACGAAAGGACTGGCCCCTGCCCTCACCCGAAGATTGTGCAGGTGAACTCCCTGTTCTAGGTCTGAAAGAACTCTGAGCTTTGCCCCTACCACGTCTAGATCTACCCCTAGACTGAGAATCATAAGAAGGATACGTCCACCCCTTAGCAGGCCAATTCCTACTAAACTTCGGAGGCTGAACTTGCAAAAAATCTTTAACAGCCTGCATAGACTTAGCCTTGTCTTCCATTTTCTTCAAGACTGACTCCACAGGTGAACCAAACAACACATCAGACTGCAAAGGAGCATCCAAAATCCTTAACATGGTCAGATAAATTCTGATCCTTCAGCCAGGCGTGCCTGCGAAGAACTGAACCAGTGGCAGCCACCCTAGACGAGGCCTGCACAGCATCAAAGCCACATTGTAATGAATGCTTACCCACCTGTTCAGAGACATGCACCAAATCTTGTAATTCTTTACACTCAATGCCTTCCGCCAGAGCATCCACCTTAGACTTCAATGGAGAAAGAAGAAAGTTTTGATATTTCAACATATGAAACTGGCAATTCAAAGCCCTCATAGCTAAGGCAGAAGATGTATAGACCTTCTTTCCCCATCTATCCAAAGCTCTGGCCTCTTTATCTAGAGGAACCGGATTTTTTACAACAGAGGCCTTGACACCCTTAGGTCCCTGACTAATAGTTTCTGGGTCCGCCCTAGGACTCTTATAAAGATATTTATGAGCCTCAGGCACCCTGTAATACCTATCCGGTTTAACAGGAGCAGGAGGCAGAGAATCAGGATTAAGTGAAGCCTCTGCAAACACATCTTCCACAACATCCAGAACAGGGGTATAGCCAAGGGCCTATGTTGGGGTAAAAGCAAAATTCCCTAAGCCTTTTCCGGGAATCAGAGAAGTCCTGACCTTCCCACTTAAAATGTTCCCTCATAGAATGAAGTGTCTCTGAAAAAGAAAAATCCTCTGGAGGAGAAGCAGGAGGAGTAGAATCATCTGCATCAGAATCAGAATAAGGAGAGTACTCCTGCAAGTCTTCAGCCGAAGACTCTGAAACATCCAAGCCTGCTCAAAACTTCCCAACTCTGGCTCCACCCTAGGCCTCTTATCAGGAGGGGCAAAGAACCTCTAATCAGAGTAATCAAATCTTCTGCCATTTTAAGCATGTGCTTCTTGGGCACAGACCCTGCTGAACTAGGAGTGACACCAACAGAAGCTAAACCTGGCCTGCCTCTGGGAGAAGCCTTGGAAACAGAAGGAGAGGGCCTAACCACCCTAGGAAGGGAGGGGAGTACAGTAACCTGAGAAGCCCCTTCAGCCTGACCTGCCTCCTGAGAGGCTACATCCTGCAATATCAAAGTCTCCCCCTGAGACTCCAAAGAAGTCTCCGTCGGAACCACCGGTTCCACTGAAGCCTCTAAAGAACCGGCGTCCAGAACGGACGACTCATCTTGCCTGGGTTTAACTGTTTTGTCTTTGCACTTCTTCGTAGAAGCGGGCGCCGGAGAGTCCGACGGCATATTATAATTGCACCGCTTCCCGAAGACCAGCCTAGCACAATCTAACCTTCGCTTAATAGTGCGCTTATTGAACCTAGCACAAAAGCGACACCCAACAACGTCGTGCTCAGGCCCCAAACAAGGAATACACAAAGAATGATAATCCCTATGCGGTATCGGTTTCCCACAAGAAATACAGTTATTCACTTTTTCTGACATCCGGTAAAACACTGAGGCAAGAAAAAACCAAAATATTCCCCAACGGGGTACTTAGCCAACTTGGATTCGGTCTGAAACTCCAAACTCGAAAAATTTCAGAACGCCGAACGGCACTTGCAACGCTGCTTCTGCATCGGACCATGCGGCAAAAAAGACTGGGGATATGACGTCGGTCATGCGCATTTGTACCCTGACGTCCTGATGTCAGTTTTAAGCGCCTTGACCGACGTCAGCCTAATACTTTGGTATTCGGGCCGACCGAGGACAGCGGACTACCCATATGTAAGGACTGCAGCAATGTGAGATGAAGAACATCAAAAGATAAGTATGTATGTACATATATACAAACAAATACACCATAATAGATTCCCCCAGCTAGCTATAAGAGGGGCAAATACCCTAGGAGTACCACAGAGGGGAAGGAGGGTAGGTAATCCTGACTGCAGATGCATTCCTATCGGACATCTACATTTATGGTAGGTACAAAACTGTACTATGTCCTTCAAGGATGCATCTGCAGTCCTTACAAATGGGTAGAATACCATAGCCAAACTGGGGGAGGAGGAAAGGTAGAGTTATGGTGTAGTTAAGATCCCTTGCAAAATAGCAGTGGCAAAACCTGCTCGGGATCTAGAGTATAAAGGTAAATTATAATGCTTGGCAAATGTATGCACGGAGCTCCAAGTAGCAGCCTCTAAAATGTCTTTGGTAGCCACTCCTCGTAGAAAAGCTGTGGTAGTGGCTGTTGCTCTTGTAGAGTGATGTTTTCTGGAGTTTTCTTTCCATGGTAGGAGTAACAACAAAATCTAATGCAATTTCCAATCCACTTGGATATTGTCTATTTTGAAATTGCTTTCCCTTCCATTCCTGTTGCATATGCTACCAGTAAGCTGGTCAGTTTTTCTATTGCTCTTGGTCCTGTCCAGGTAGTAGCGTAATTGTCTGTGTACATCCAAGGTATGCAACAGTCTTTCTCCCCTGTTCTGTGGGTTGGGGAAGAATGTAGGTAGGTGGATAGCCTGATTTAAAGATACTCTGGAGACCACCTTAGGCATAAAAGTAGGATTTGTTCTCATGGACACTATCTTGATGGAAGATCAAAAAGGGCTGTACTGCCATTAATGCCTGTAGCTCAGAAACCCTTCTTGCTGAAGTGATTGCCAGCAGGAAAGCAGTTTTCCATGATAAGTATTGCAATTCTGCTGTTGCTGCTGGTTCGAAAGGAGGAAGTGTCAATTTTACTAGCACAAAGTTCAAGTCCCATGCAGGTAATGGTGGCTTCCTAGGAGGCTTTACATTTTAATTCCTCTCAGAAACTGCCTGAGCAGAGGATGTGAGAAGACTGGAGGATCCAAGTCGTATTCTGCTGAAATAGCTGATGCATGAATCTTAATGGAAGAGTAGGACAGACCTTTGTGGAATAGCTCTGCCAAGTATTCCAGGATGTTGGCTATGTTTACCAGTGACACATCTTCCCCTTTAGCAGTACTCCAAATGAGATATCTTTTCCATTTTGCTGAATAGGTTTTCCTTGTTGAAGGTCTGCGAGCTTCTAAGATAATGTCCTTAACCCTTTGAGATAAATTTGGGTTAATTTGTCTTATGCAATGTTCCAGGCAGTCAGCTGCAGAGTTTTCAGGTTTGGATGCAGGGTGTTGTAGTTGTTCTGAGTTAACAGCAAGGAAACTAGGCGTAAGGGCCACATCTGTTCCCGAGACATGCTCCTCAGTAATGGGTACCAATGTTGCCTTGGCCAATCTGGAGCTATCAGAATGATCCTTGGACGGTCCTCTTTGATCTTCAATAGCACCTTGTGCATCAAAGGAAGTGGTGGGAATGCATATGCTGTCAGATTTTTCCAACTGAAGGATAGGGAGTCCACCTTCCATGCCAGTGGATGGTACGTCCTGGTGCAGAATTTCTTTAATTGGTGATTGTGTGGGGATGCAAATAAGTCTATTTTTGGGAGACCCCATTTTCCTGTTATGGTTTTGAAGATGTCCGGATGCAGCATCCATTCGTGGGCATCCGTGGTAGTCCTGCTTAGTATGTCTGCTAAAGTGTTTTCTTTTCCTGGTGCAAAAATTGCTTGTAGCTGAATGTTGTAACTCAGGGCCACATTCCAAAGGTCCAGGGCCATCCGGCATAGAGGGTACGAATGTGTGCCTCCCTGCTTGTTGATGTACCACATAACTGTGGTGTTGTCTGTCCTTATCATCAACTGGCCTGGTCGAAGAAATGGTTTGAAAGCCTAAATTGCCAGTTTTACTGCCAGCATTTCCTTTAGGTTTATGTGTAGATGCAGTTGCTCTTGAGTCCATAAACCTTGTATGCACTTGTCCATCATGTGGGCCCCCCAACCAAGGTCTGAAGCGTCCGTTGTGATGGTTTGGCTTGGTTGAGTGCTGTGGAAGGGCAGTCCTTCGTTTGTTTGACAGGCCTGAGCCCACCAGTGGAATTCCTGCTTCAGGCATGGAATTATTGGAATGTGAGTTTCTAGGCTGTGCTTGTGCTGAGACCATAAATTCTTTAGGTACCACTGCAGCTTTCTCATGTGCAGTCTGGCATGTGGGACCAATATTATGCAGGATGCCATGAAGCCCAATGCCTGTAGGACTTTTCTTGCTGTTAGATGGTTTTGCTTTGTTAATGCCAAGAAGTAGAGAGGGAGTTGCTCCTGTTTTTCTACCGTTAGGAATGCCATTTGTTTGGATGTGTCCAGCTCCGCACCCAAAAAGGTTATCTTTTGGGATGGTATCAGCCTTGACTTTTTTAAATTGACTGTATATCCCAGGGCTTGTAGAAGGTAAATGACTCTTTTCAAGTCTTCTGCTAGCTTGTTTTTGTTGTCCGCTTGTATCAGGCAATCGTCCAGGTAAGGGTAGATTTGGATTCCCTGAAGCCTGCAATGGCGATTACTGATGCCAGGCATTTCGTGAACACTCTGGGCGCAGTAGATAAGCCAAAGGGCAATGCTGAGAATTGATAATGCTCTGATCCTGCAAGAAATCTGAGGTATCTTCTGCAATCTGGTCGTATGGGGACGTGCAGGTATGCCTCCTTGAGATCTAGAGTAACCAGCCAAGACTCCTTGCCCAGCATGGGAAGAAGCTGCTGTAGGGTCAGCATTTTGAATTTTGGAACAATGAGGAATGTGTTTAAAGCGGACAGATCGAGAATAGGTCTCCATTTGCTTTCTTTCCTTGGTACTAGGAAGAGTCTGGAGTAAAAACCCTTTCCTTGCTCCATATATGGTACTTTTTCCACAGCTCTTATTTTTAATAATTTATTTACTTGTTTTAGAGCTTCTGCCTTTTGAGTTGGTGGTAGGTTTGGCATTCCTCTCTTTCCTGGTAGAGTATGGAAATGAAACCTGTAACCTTGGTCTATAGTTTGCAAAATCCACTTGTCCCTTGTGATGTAATGCCTGTTCTTTGAAAATAAAGCTAGCTTTCCGCCTAAGGGTGCTTCTAGTTGTTCCCTGGTAGGCGGTGCCAGAGCCAAGTCACTGTGATTGTCCTGTTGCAGTGGTGGTGGCTGCGTCTGTGCCTCGCTGGTTGTTACACTGCCACTGGCGTCCCCTGTAGGCACCCCTGGATTGGTTTCTGCCTCTTGAACGCCTATTCCTGCCTCTCTGTGCTTTGGAGGAGTCTGGAAAGGACCAATTCTTGGAGGGCCAATTCCTGCTAAACCTTGGAGGTTGGACCTGTAAGAAATCTTTCACTGTTTGTACAGATTTTGCCTTCTCTTCCATCTTCTTCAGTACCTGTTGTGCAGGAGAACCAAATAAATTGACCTTATCCATGGGAGCATCTAATAGTTTTGATTTGACATGGTCCGGTAAGGCCTGCTCTTTCAACCATGCATGCCTTCTGATAACTGTGCCAGTCATGGCTGATCTAAAGGAAGCCTGCAGTGCATCATAGCCGCATTTTAAAGAATGGTTACTAACTTGCTGAATGTTATGTACCATTTCCTGAACATACTTCTTATCTAAAGGTTCATCAGAGGACAGTTTTTTAGTTAACTGGTCTAGCATAAATTCTTGATATTGGATCATATGAAATTGACAGTTCAAGGCCCTAGCTGACACAGTAGCAGAAGTGTAAACTTTTTTACCCCATCTCTCTAAGGATCTGGATTCCCTTTCAGAGGGGAGGGGATTTTTAGCAGAGGTAGTTGCTACAGCCATAGGCCCCTGGGAGATAGTCTCGGGATCTGCAAAAGGAGCCTTGTATAAATGGTGATGTGTGTCCGGGACCCTGTAGAACCTATCGGGCTTAGCAGGGGCCGGAGGTAATGAATCAGGAGCAGTACAAGCATCATTAAATGCATCATCTACAACAGAAAGAACTGGAGGTATAGCTAAAGGCCTATGTTGTGGTAAATGCAAAAAGGTTCTAAGCCTTTTCCTAGAGTCTGAAAAATCTTGGCCCTGCCACTGAAATTGTTCCCTCATAGCATGCAAGGTTTCCCCAAAGGAAAATTCCTCAGGTGGAGAGGCAGAAGGGATGGACTCTTCAGCATCACAGTCTTCGTAAGGGGAATAAGGAGCCTCTGGAGGGTCTGTATTGTCTGAATCATCAGAGGAATCATCGGTGGACACTGGTTCAGGGGGCTCTGCTCTAGGCCTCTTCTCTGGAGGTGGGTGAGAGGCCCTGTCTGGATGAGGTTGGGATCCCCGGATTAAAGTAATGAGATCCTCTGCCAGAGAAAGCATTTGGGAACTGGAGCTGGGCCTGTGAGAGGGGGTCTTAACAGGCACAGTTTTTGTAGCTTTAGCTGCTTTAGCCCTGGCAAAGGCCTTAATGGACATGGCTGCAGGAGGCCTAGCAGCTCCACGTGCAGGAGTTGAAATATCCAAGGGAATAGTGTCAGATAATTCCTGAGAAACCGCAACTGCAGGTTGGATTTCAGAAGCCGATTCCACCAGGTTAGAAGAGGCCTCGGTAGAAGGCATGTTTTCGGCTGAAGGAAGAACCGCTTGCTCGGTTTCAGCCGAAACTGAGACACTCGCGGTTGGCTTAACCGCGGTTTCGGCCGAAACCGCGGACCGCGAGTGTCGGTCCTTTTCCTTGCGTTTTTTGGATATTTGTGAAGTCGGAGGATCCGACGGCATAATATAAGCAAAATCAGAGCCGAAAAACTGCTCAGCAAATTCCGACTGACGTCTAAGCGTCCGTCGGTTAAAAGAAGCACAGGCTAGACAAGCTGCTACGTCGTGGTCTGGGCCTAAACAAGGTAAGCAGTAAGAGTGGAAATCTTTATGAGGTATTTGTTTCCCACAAGTTAAACAGTTATTCACTTTTTCTGACATCGGCTGAGGCAAGAAAGAGTCCCCAACGGGGTACTTAGCTTTTTAGAAGTCTTCGGTAGTAGAAGTATTCGGTAGTAGTAATCTCTGGATCTGACCGACCGGCACTTGCGAACAGCTTCTGCTTCGGGCGCCACGCGGCAAGAAAGACCGAGGAAAATGGCGTCAGCTGATGCCTTTATACCCGAGTAACTGCAGCTATGACGTCGGGTGAAGTGCGACACCAGCCGAAGCCAGACCCAGACTTTGGAATCCGGCCGACCGAAGGGCTGCCTGACGACAGGACAACCCATTTGTAAGGACTGCAGATGCATCCTTGAAGGACATCTCTTAGATATCTCTGTGGTGTAGTAGATTTGTCTTGTGTTTTAATTACTTATTATTAAATATTTTTAAAACCTTCTATCTGTGGCTGGTCTGTGTACAGATGAAGTATGCTTTAGAGTAAATTATATATTTATAGAGTTTACTGTCTAAGCCTTTCCAATAAGCCTTAGACTGTATAGTCACATTACCATTGGATATTAATATTGCAAAGTAATAATTGGACGTCCTTTTAAGTAGCTGATATTATTAACCGGGTGATGACAGTAATTACTACCGTATAGTCTGGGTAAAGGGGCACAGCTGGAGAATCTGTGTCAGCCTTTCCCAGGAGTGTCTGTGAAGTTGTATAAATACTTATCTCAAAGTGTGTGTGTTGTGTCAGCTACTTGGGCAGGGACACGAAGCCCAGTTAGGCTGAGACCTGGACCCTATAGCTGTGCCAGTGGGGAGTCTTATTGGGGACCTGGTGAGCAAGGGAGCAGCCAGCCCCAGACTGACTGTGATCTCTGTGTGCACTTAAGGGAAATTGTACTTTACTGTGTGTATTAGTTATCCTTTCCCTCCTCTAGGAGACGACCTCCCTGGTGTCAGTGGTGAGGATTGAGGCTCCTTGACTGCTGGGCCAGGGCACGGTCGTCACAAGTAGCCTTCGCCTGTCTCTCCCCAGTCGTCACACTACGTATGACTTTCTTGTAGTAGGCTTCTCAGCCTCCCTCAGGACTAAAAGCATGTCCTCTGAGTAGTGGTGCTGGAGGGGAATTAAAAGTTTATCACCCACAGTGTCAGTGACAGCATCTGCAAGTGTGGGTGGATGAGAGTTCCCTTTTGTTGCGTCAGAAGGTCCACCTTCTGGGGTAACTTGTGGTGACTGCCCTTGGTTAGATTGTGAAGTAGGGGGAACTAGTGATGCCTTGGACAGTAGGGAGTCACCAACAATGTTTTTGGTTTGTCTCTCTTGATTTTCAGGACGTTTCGAATCAGTGGGAAGGGGGGCATATAGAAACTTTCCCTTCTAAGAGATGCTGAAAGCGTCTGCTCTCCAGGCTAGAGGAGAGTAGGTCTTGGTGCAGAAGGTCTGCAGTAGTTTGTTCGGGGGGGCAAACAGATCTACTTGAGGAATGCCCCACCGGTGGACTATATCCAGGAAGACTGTCCTGTCCAGCATCCATTCGTGTTGTGGGGAGGATATTTTGCTTAGCAGGTCTTCTTGCTTGTCCTGTGAGAGGATGTAGGATGCCTGCAGGGACAGGTTGTGGCGAGAGGCTAGCTCCCAAATTTGCAATGTTAGTCTGCACAGGAGGTAAGCTCTTGTCCCTCCCTGTTTGTTGAGATACCACATCACTGTAGTGTTGTCTGTAACTATTAGGAGCACACCTGGTAGAAGCAGGGGGCTGAAAGTTTTCAGGGCCAGGAGAACTGCTGTCATTTATCTCACATTGATGTGTTTGGCCTTCGGAGAAGGGTGCCATTCTGCTTGAACCCTGCAGGATTGTCAAGGTGGCTCCCCATCCTAAGTCTGATACATCAGTATGCATTATCTGAGCTGGAAGTGGGGGCTGAAGGGGAAGGCCGGGATTGAGCTGTACTTGTTGAATCCACCAGTGAACCTCTGCCTTTAGGCAGGGTAAGTGTGTGATTTCTTGTTCCTAGGGATGCTGGCGTTGGGACCAAATGTTTTTTTAGATACTATTGTAACTTTCGGTTATGCAATATGGCAACAGGCAGCACAGAGATGGTTGTTGCCATAAGGCCCAGGGTCCTTAGAAATTGCCTTGCAGTGATTACATGGGTCTGCAGCAGGGCTCTGAAATTGGAGGTCAGAGAGCTGACTTTGTCTTGGGGTAGAAAAGCCTTCATTAGGTCTGTCCTGATTCTGCATCCCAGAAATATCTTGTCTTGCTCTCGGGTTAGGGATGACTTTGGGAGGTTGAGGGTAAACCCCAGATTTTTAGAAGGGACATGGTGAATAGCAGATGGGCAGAAAGGATTTCTTTGCAGTCTGCTAGGATCAGGATGTCGTCTAGGTAGGGATAAATCTGAATTCCCTGTGTTCTGCAATGGGCAATGGCAGGTGCCAGGCATTTTGTGAAAACTCTGGGGGCAGTGGACAGACCAAATGGCAAAGCAGTAAATTGGAAATGAGGGGAGAGTCCAGAGAAACATAAATATTTTCTGTGGGAGGACAGTATGGGAATGTGCAAGTAAGCCTCTTTTAAGATCCAATGTGGCCATGAAAGCCTTGGCAGGTATGACAAGGAGGAGGCTTGGGAGCGACAGCATTCTGAAGTTGGGCAACTGTAAGAATAGATTTAGGAAGGAAAGGTCTAGAATTGGTCTCCACGATCCGCCTTTTTTGGAGACTAGGAACAGTCAAGAGTAGAAGCCTTTTCCTTCCTGTTCTGAGGGGACAGGTTCTATGGTATACAAATTCAAGTGGTCTGTCAGGACTTGTGGCAAAAGATACCTTTAATTTCTGGAGGAAGGGAATACTTCTTAGGGGTGGACTTTCCTTTTTGGATAATGGCCAAGACCCATCTGTCTGTGGTGATGGTCTTCCAAAAGGACAGGCAGTGAGACAGAAGGGCAGAGAGGGGTAGGGGGGCAAGGCGGTCACGCATTGTTGGGTCCTCCTCTGTCTTGAAAGGGCTGCCTAGGAGGATGCTGAGGGGCAACTGTCCAGGAAGAGGTAGGCCTTCTGGTACCTCTTCTGGGCCTGGAATAGGCAGGTCCAGCAGGGGCTGGGTTACACCTGACAAAAAGTGGCCTTGGCTGGGTAGGTCCTATAGTACTTGGGGATGGGAGACACCAATAAATGTTTAATGTCTTGTACTTCCTTACTCTTTTCTTGCAGGTTCTTGAACAGATCTGCAGATTGTTTTCCAAAGAGGAAATCGGGGACAAAGGGGGCATCCAAGATCTTAGACTTAAAAGTCTTCTGGTAGGTGCTAATGTCTACACCAGAAATATCCCCTGAGAACAGAGGCAGATGCTGCAGAGCAGTCAGAAGCCTCTGCAGCATCATAACTACATCTGATAAAGTGTCTGGCTACTTGGGCAGCCAGAGAAAGTTTAGAGGAAATATCAGCTTTAGTGGGGCAGTCAGGAGTACTGACTAGTAAGGTGGCAGCTTGAGAGACCAGGTCCAAAGCAAATTTGGACATATGAGTTTGCTAACTGATGGCTCTAAAAGCCAAAGTGGAAGAGGTGTAAACCTTCTTACCAATCCTATCCATAGATTTGCTATCTTTGTCAGTGGGTAAGAGTGAGGCAGACGGAGTGGCAATCACAGCTGGGTCTGCCAGGGGGGGTTTAACTATAAATTTCTGATCCTCAGGCACCTTCTAAAAGTGGTCTGGGCATTTAGGGGCAGGTGGCTGAGAGTCTGGTGTCTTAGATGCAGAGGAGGAAGCATCCAAGTATGCAGGGATGACAGGTGGGATAGCAGAAGGTGAGGGGGATTCTACCTGTAACAATTCAAAGTGCCTTTTCTGGTTTCAGACATTTGAGAGGTGTCCCATTTGAAATATTCTTTCATTCTGGTGATAGTTTCACCAAATGTAATATTCTCTGGAAGAGAGTCCCCCTCAATAGATTCTTCATCTGGGGAGTAGTACTACTGGGGGGAAGCAATTTGTGAGGTGTAAGAGATGGATTCCTCAGAAGAGGAATAGTCAGTGTCTTGCGCTTCTTCCCTATCCTGAGAGGTTGGAGGGAGGAGAGAAGAAGCATAAGCAGGTCTAGAGCTTGGCAGTGGTAGAGTGGAGGTAGATGAGGCTGAAGGCCTGAGGGCCATAAAGGCCTGCATCAAGAAGGAAGTGAAGGACTGCCAGTCGGGTAGGCCTCCCTTAGTCATGGTCAAATATTTGGCCTTTCATTTTTTTTTTGGACAGAGTGGACTTGGGCGTAGGCCTGGAGTCAGATGCCGATTTAACAGAAGTAGCTTCCAGAGGAGGGATCCCGGTCGGAGAGTCTGCTACGTCTGGTTCTCCCTTGACCACAACGGTAGTCGGGGTCTTGGCTGGCTCTGGGGATGTGCCGGTCGTCTGCTGCAAAACGGCTTCTACAAAGGTCACCACTGAAGTCAACAGTTCTTCCGACTGCCCCTCAACTCCTGAATTGGAAGACGACGGGGTGTTTGGTAGCAGAGCGGCAGAGGAAGATGGCCTAGGAAACTTGGCCTTCTTATGCAGAGGTTCTGTCAATGCCTCTGAATTGGGATCCATCCTAAGGGCTAAACACTTAAAACCATTGGTTCTCCGAATAAAGATTAAGGGCGGCCAGACAGCTGCACAGGGTCTTAGGTACAAATGACTGGCAAATGGAGCAGGTGTTGTGGTTGTGCTCCCAGCCTAAGCAAAAAACGCAGAGGTCATGCGAATCTTTATGGGGAATCTGGTGCCCGTATTGGCATTTACCCTTTTTTGCTGACATCGGCTATGGCTAGCCACAGCAAACCAAGCTTAGCAAGATAATAGAATAAAAAAACACAACGGGGTGCTTTTTAGACGTTTGCGTTAAAGGAGTGAAGCCCAAGATGTGTCTGTCGTCTGCGGCTTTTTGCGTGCAGACATCACATTTAAGGAACCTGGTTTATGGCCCTACACGTGACGTCCCACGCAGCTGCAACAGCCAAGCTGAAGCTTTTGTAAAGGAGCCGACTTATGGGTCACCTGAGGCGGAAAATCCCACAACAAGAATACTGCAACATAGGACTACAAGGACATTTTCAATGTAGCCTTAGGGGACGTTGCTCTGTTTCAAGACAGATCAGAGGGTGTAACTGGATCAGAGGATATTGTTTCTGTTGGGGTTGGACCCAGACAGGATGCTGGATCCGAAGTTTAAGATTCTCTTGGGTGGAGTCGAGCCCAAAGAATCTGTAAGGGAACGATTTCAGGAACACCTTCTCAGCTAATTAGTACTGTCTGTTGCCTCTCCTGAAGATTTTTTAGAAAAGGCTGCAGCTCCAGAAGTACAGGAAGAAGTTGAATAAAGTAGTCCTTTAAGAATTAACTTACTTTTCCTTTCCAATAGAGCCCTGTGGTTAAAGCCAGTACATATCTTGTAGTCTCTGTAGTCAAATGACCTGCTCCAAGGCAGTACACAAAATCAGAATAAGCATCTGAGTTTGGAATCCTGTTCCTGCATGAGAAGCACTTCTTGAATCTGGCAGGTTTATCACACATAATAGCAAAAGAAACAGAGAATATAGAAAAGGAAAAGAATAATATGGTAGCACAGATACTAGTAATAGTAAGGTAAACAGTATATAGCACTCAAGAAATACCAGCAATTTTAAGAGAAAAAGTGCCTGCAGTTAGGTTAGCAATAAAGAGGAGAACGGCTTAAGGCCTGACGCTACAATTGAAAAGAGAAGATAGAATGTACATTTTTTCTTCTTTTTTTTTTTGAAGGAAAAACGTGGAAAAATAAAGATAGCGAAAAAAGGCAACCAACAAAAGCCAAAACTGCACTTATCCAATTAAGATTACTCAAGCTAACAGTGACTACGTCCAAATGCTGAAGTGGAAAATGAGATCTGGGCTAAGGAGAACAGGGAATTATGGTAAAGGGGAGGAGCTCAAGCTACAAAGATTAAAGCTAGGATTCTGCAATTTCTTTTTGCTCGCTATTCTGGCATTAGTTTCATAAAAATATATAAGGGGAATCTGAAGAAAAACTTTCCCCAGAACGTGATCCCCACTTCTATGGCATAGGTATTGAGAAAATCTAAATGTAATTCCTGTCCCTTGGGCTGAGAAATCAGAATTTCAGTAAGGAAAATCTTTTTATTTTAAAATTCTTAGAAAAATCAGAATTTAAAGACTGAAATGCCCGTCCTTAGCAAAATTCAGCTATTCTTTCCTGCCCATCCTATGGGCAACAGAAGGAAATTTTCCAACTTGATTTTCTTTTCCTGGAGATCTCTAGAAACACACAGATCTAAGGACAGGTCCTTCCCCAGGACTCGCTCTCATTAGGGTGACTTCACAGTAGAGCATCACCCACTCCCTCCTCAGACAACAAGTGTGCTTCTCCCTCGCCCAGAGGGGACAGCGGCAGAGGGTTTTCTCTTTCCCAGTCCTTAGTGACAACTGAAGCAATACCAGACAAATCGAAAGAAACTGAGAAGTGGCCCAAAATACCCAAAATGGCCATACCAGTCACGCCCTTTAGCAGCTGAGGCGAAGATGAAATCTGTTTGAAGACTGAATACTCTCATACTAATACATCTGTGCATCCAGGATGGAAGTACCAAACAGCCTGAATCCCAGTTCGCAATCTGACAAGTGGGTAAGCAAAGCCTTGAGGGGTCAGTGGTACAATGGTTTGAGGTAAATTGATACGGACAACCCCACACCAAAAAAAAAAATCTTGTCATAGTCCCAAAAAAGAAGTTATGTCCTTACCATAACGTTCCATGTGGAGTGTTCATCTCGCCTTGGTTATTACACATGGGTTCGGAGCCGATCCTCGGCTCCGTGCCGGCCGACTGCAAGCTCTGCATCGAGAAGAAGCTCGAGGACATCTAATACCCACAATCCCCCTCTGCCTTTACCTCAGATCTAGTTTGCAAGCAAACCAGACATAAAGCACGCACACATGCCAACTATATACATAAAAGTACATATATACAAACATACCAAGAGTATGATAGTAACACTAATACTGCAACAGCAGAAGGAGAATACTCCAGACCAGGCACCAAATCGAACGTTCTTCCTAAGGGTGGGAAGGGTGGGAGTGTAATAACCAAGCGAGATGAACACTCCACATGGAGCGTTATGGTAAGGACATAACTTCTTTATGTGAGAGTGTTCAATCTCGCTTTGTTCTTACACATGGGTAGCGTCCTAGCTCCATGATCCTGAGGAACTCAAGGGAGAACGTTCTTGAGCACAGTGGAACCAAAGGTTGCCCTATCCCTAGAAACCCTGTCCACTTTGTAATGAGAGATAAATGTATGTGGTTTAGCCCAAGTAGCAGCCGCTGAAATAGTGTCTAAAGGTAAGCGAGCTGCGTGAGCCAAAGATGTAGACACTGATCTGGTAGAATGTCCTCTGGGTTTTGCTGATAATGTTTGGTCAGAGGCTTCATAAACATATGTGATACAGTCAGTTAGCCATTTAGAAAGAGTTAGTTTCGTAACTGCAAGACCCTTTCTGCTGTCAGCAAAAGCTACAAATAGTTGATCAGATTTCCTGTGATCTTTTGTTCTATCCAAATAAAATCTGAGTTGTCTATGGACGTCCAGTTTGTGCAACATATACTCCAATTTATTAGAGTGGTTTTAAAGAAGGTGGGTAATTCAATGGACTGATTAATATTACTAGAAGAACAAACTTTGGGAAGAAAGGATGGATTAGTGCGTAGGGATACTCTGTCAGAATGAAATATTAAATAAGGATGTTTGACTGAAAGGGCCTGAAGCTCAGACACTCGTCTAGCAGATGTAATGGCCACTAGAAATAATGTTTTCCATGACAAAAATTTCAATGTGCAACTTGAAGCTGGTTCAAAGGGTGGCAACATCAATTTAGAGAGCAACAAGTTTAAATTCCACGGTGATGTCGGACTTCTGACTGGTGGTCTGATATGAAAAGAACCTTTTAAAGAGGCTTTACAAAGTCTGTGAGCCATAATAGGCACCACATTCTTCTACATGATAGTTAGAAATGGCAGCTAACTGTACTCTTAAAGTAGCCGGGGAAGCTCCTTCATGAAATAATTCAGTCAAGAACTCTAAAACCTTGTTTAACGGAGCTGTAACAGGGTCCAAATGATGTGACTCCGCCCAGAAGACAAACGTTTCCACTTACTGGTGTAAGTCTTTGTAGTGGAAACTTTATGAGAAGCTACTAAAATATCTTGAACCGCGATGTAAGGGAACCGACCTGGCTAAAAAGGAAGCGGAGCAGCCAAGCTGCTAGATGGAGAGATTCTAGAGATGGGTGAGGAACTCCTGACGAGTGAGTCAGTAGATCTGGCTCTGGGTCCAGCATCCAAGGTCCCGAATGCGGTGATGCAATAGAAAGGGGAACCAAATTTGACGAGGCCAGAACGGGCAATGAGAATAATAGTCCTCTGAAGGTTGTTGGCTTTCTGTAGAAACTTTGCAATCAGGGAAATGGGGAAAAGCATATAGGAGACCGGGGCCAATCGTGCACCAGCGTCCCTGGGGACTTCCCTGGAGGGTAATAGGGCAAAGTAGCTCCTGCATTTGGCGTTCATTGGAGGCAAACAGATCGCAGGTAGGCTGGCCCCATTTGCGAAAAATCCTTCGCAACTGACTGTTTGAGGGACCACTCGTGAGGCAATAGTATTGCCCTGCTCAGCCTGTCGGCTATGGCGTTGGATGACCCCGGGATGTGCGTTGCGATCAGAAAGCGACCGGTGGACTCTGCCCATTGCCAAATTCTCATGGCCTCTCTGCATAGTTGGTAAGACCTGGTTCCCCCTTGCTTGTTTATGTACCAGACTACGGACATGTTGTCTGTCTGAACTGCAATGGTCCCTGGAGGAAGAAGGGGAGCAAAGTGTTGCAACGCCAAAAACACTGCCCTCAACTCCAGAACATTGATGTGCAGATTGTACTCCAGATTGGTCCATTCGCCTTGGACTGTCTGTCCCTGAAAGATGCCCCCCCACCCTATCAGGGAAGCGTCCGTGGTTATCGCCGCTGTGCGGGTAGCACAAATGGTCTTCCGCTGGATAGGTTGCAAGTCTGTAACCACCACATTAGGTGTGATTTGCATGTTTTCGTTATCAATATTTCGTGAGTCAGTGGAAGTTGTTGGAATGACCATTGTGCAAACAGAAGCCATTGTAGCACTCTCATGTGCAGTCTTCCCAATGGTATCGCAATGAGGGAAGCTGCCATGAGACCCAAAACTTTCAGAACAATTTTTGCTGGGGACTTTCTGGACAACAGTAGAAGGAAATGTTGAATTGAAGTGCTACTATTC
This sequence comes from Protopterus annectens, assembly GCF_019279795.1. Taxonomy (NCBI): domain Eukaryota; kingdom Metazoa; phylum Chordata; order Ceratodontiformes; family Protopteridae; genus Protopterus; species Protopterus annectens. The sequence continues at coordinate 663,819,517 of NC_056734.1, forward strand.
TTTCTGTAGGAAGTTTTAGAACTGACGTATCTAATTCGCTCCTATGAATAAGATATGCTGTGATGGCTGTAGCAACGATTTTGAAATTTACTGAAATGCCAAGGTGTGTACAAAGTTGTAGGGTGTAATCCCTGGCTTGTATCAGTTGACGCCTGGTGGTGGCAGACATGAGCCAGTCGTCCAGATACGGAAACACCTGGAATCCTAGGCACCTCAGATGAGACGCTACCACTGCCATGCATTTGGTGAAGACCCTGGGGGCTGTAGTCAGACCAAAGGGCAGGGCTCGAAACTGATAGTGACTGGCTCCCAGCCGAAGCGCAAATGATCCCTGGACGCCCTGGCCATTTTGATGTGGTAGTATGCGTCCTTCAGATCTATCGAGCACATCCAGTCGTCCTTCCGTAAGAATGGAAGGATCGATTGAAGCGTGACCATTCGGAACTTTTCCTTCTTGACAAAGGTGTTGAGATGGCTTAGGTCCAGAATCGGCCTCCAGTCCCCTGTTTTCTTTGGAACTAAAAGAACCTTGAGTAAGTTCGAATCCTATTTGGTCCGCTGGGACTGGTTGGATGACTCTTTTTCTAGCAGCTTTGAAATTTCTGTAGCTGCTGGGTCTCGCAGATGGGGTGGTACATCTGGGAGTTTTCTTTGGAATGGGTGTGGATAGAAATGGGATTTTGTAACCTCTGGTAACAATGCTTTTACCCAATTGTCTGAAGAAAGATTTTGCCAGGCCTGAGGGTATAAAGCTAGCGACCCCGACTGCCTCCAGAGCAGGACAGTCGGGCCTCCTCTCAGGAGTGCTGAAAAGGTTTGCCAGGGAGATTATCCCTGTCACCTTGGTTTTGCGGACCCCCTCTGCCGCCAGGGCGTCTTCCACCTCTGCCCCCCCTCTGCCTCTAGAGGGGGCATCACCCTGTGTGTTTGGGAAAGATCCTTGGGGTTTTTGAAACCACATTTTCCCACCACGTTGCCCTTTGGGGTACGGTCTGGAAGGGGTGGAAAAACGGACTCCGACAGCAGACAGTGTCTTTCCCTCCTGTTCACACCGGGTAAGGGTCTCCTTTACTTTAGGGCCAAAAAGTGTGGCTCCGTCAAATGGGGCGTTAGTAAAGGAAGACTTGAAGGCTTCATAAGCGAACATAAGCGCATCCAGGATTGCCTACGAAGAGCAATCGCTGAAGCCGCTGCCCTACTCGATCCTTCGGCTGCATAGGATATCAGCCTCATGGACGAGTTTACAATGGACGTAAGGGTGTTGAGATGCGCTGTAACTTTCTCTGAGACAGCGGCATCTGTAGTACCCTGGAGGGTATCTCCCAACTCTTTGACTAGATCCCTCTGTAAACATGTAAAATGAGTCAAATAGTTCAGGAACGCATAGAAAGCCGCTGAACTGAAAATGCGCTTCCGTATCTGTCCATGGTCCTAGAGTCTTTGTTAGGCGGATGGACAGATGAGGAAGACTCCGACATCTCCTTTTCGTGGCGCTGCCACCACCATGGCGTCTACTGGAACTCCTTTGGTGAGGTAAGCTTTGTCCTGTGGTGCCGTGATGTACTTATTTGGCTTCCTAGGGACTGTTCCACCGTGTCAGGAGTCTCCCACGCCCTTCGAGCAATTAATTCCATTAACTCATCAAAGGGCGGAGTGACCCAGGAGGAGGAAGGACGGGCACCAAATGCCTTCAGCAAAACTGACCCATCCTCAGAAGGGGGGAGGGCTTGCCAGTCACCTCTCTGTTTTAGGATCTCCAAGATGTCAGAAAAGGAGACATCCTCTGAAGGTGACTTAGGGGACCCTTCTGACTCATCTAAGTCAGTATCAGATGTCAAGGATTCTTGTGGAGAATCCAAGTGTCTCCTCTTACACAGTCTTTTCCTAGGGACTTCTTCGTGGGGAGCATCCGAAGAAGCCTCCGAGGAAGAGGGGACACCCTCCAGGGGTGGCTGAGACACTGGTGCCCGACGCTTGGGCGTGGCCGTGGGTGCAGAGGAGGATAACGGTCCTTTGTGGGGAGGAGAAGCTGTACCTGCTGATGTGGTTGTCTGGGTAGACAACACCTTCCTCATGAGGTCGAAGGCCCCCGGGTCCAGAGTCGAGGTATCTCCCGGTTCCGAAGAAATGGGAAGAATCCCCGAAACAGGAGCCGAAGGCACCGACCCCGAGGACGGAACCGAGTCGATCCGTGCCGAGGCCCCGAGAGGGAGCGTCGGTACCGAAACATCGGTCCGACTCTCGGTCCCGGAACCAAGGACGGATCTTCGGCCCCGAGACTCCAGTACCGGATTGGATGGAGTCGATGTGAACGGTGCCGACCGAGAAAAAGACTGTTCTGGCACCGAGGGCTCCACAATCATCAGTTCAGCTTCTTCCGGCTCCGAAGACTGGACAGGTCTCGGAGGAGGAACAGATGGAGATAGTGACAGGCCTTCAAGTCTCAACATCAACTGAGAGGAGACCGAGATAAGCTTGGATAGGGCCGTATGCTCCATCAGTTTCTGCACCACACGGTCCACATCGGTGTCGGAAAGGGGCCTAGAAGAACGAGTCGAAGGGATCGAAGACGGAGCCGACCTCAGCAGAGTCGGTGGAGGGAGCTCCGTCACCGGTTCCAAGACTCGAGGCTAAACTGCCAACAGTTGAACACTCGGCCCCGAAGTCTGTGGAACCGGTGATCTAACTAGACCCGAAGAGCTCGGAGCCGATGACTTTGGCTCCGACGCCTTCGACCCCTTCGAAGACTTGGATGCCTGGTCTGAAGCATCCAGAGCCTCCTGGAAAGAGGGTTTCAACAATCCTCTATCCATCAGTTTCCTGCGCCTATCTGTCATGACCCTCCCACTAAAAGAGTGACAAATAGAGCAGTCCTCTTGTAAGTGGAGAGGGCCAAGACAGTAGACACAGGAACTGTGGTTGTCTGTGACCGACATCTTTTGGCCACACTGACAACGTTTGAAGCCAGATTTTATTTTCTCAGACATAATGGCAAGAGAAAGAGACAGCCCAGTCCAGTAATAGTCAATTCCAGTAACAATGTCAAATCCGGTAATTGAAAGTCCGATTGTCAATTGCTTAAGAAAGCAAGACTACAACAAATTTTTAGTCAAAAAGTGATACAAGTAGGGGTGGTAGGCCCCGAAAAACTCTATACCCGTTAGTTAAACTAAGTTAAACTAATCTAAGGTACCGAGAATTCTAATCCACTCACACACCGTACTCTAACTTTAATTGCTAGATTTTAAAGAAGTTTTTGAAAATTTAAACAGAATAGATAAATTCTTATCTGTAAAAAGCCTCGAGCTAGCCTCCAGCGATGCGTATGCAGCAGCGGCAAACTAGATCTGAGGTAAAGGCAGAGGGGGATTGTGGGTATTAGATGTCCTCGAGCTTCTTCTCGATGCAGAGCTTGCAGTCGGCCGGCACGGAGCCGAGGATCGGCTCCGAACCCATGTGTAAGAACAAAGGCGAGATTGAACACTCTCACATTTATAATTTCTGACAGAAAAGTAAAATCTCTCAAAAAAAAAAAAATTTTTTTTTAAGTTAAGCAACAGACACTAAAAATAGCAGTCCTAGCCCTTAGTAAGAATTTAAAATGTTTATTCACAAAAACTGGTAAAGTGAAAGGTATTCTCCCTACAGGATGTTTACCTGCCCAGCCTTAGAGATAGACTAACTGAAGTATTTACTGGAAGCTTGTAGGGAAGACAGCACTACCACTCTCAAGTGGTTCAGCAATTAGGGAGCATGGAAGGTGATCCTAAGCTTTGCAAGCTGGCTGGTTGTCATATTCTGGGCTGGATATAACTCACACAGCTTAGGCCAGTGAAACAGTGACACAATGATGAACATCTGCTAACTTTTTAGGATTTATACATTTCATGGTGGTACTTCATTTTATGTTTGCTAGAACCACTAGAAGGTTTTGCTAAGGAAAAAGATATGGATGCTCCCTGGCCTAAGGTCAGGAATTTTTCAAACTTCGTGGAAGTCCTAAATTTGTAGATAGTTTTTTTTCCCTTCTTCAGAAGTGCAGTATTCACAATACAGAAATAAAGTACTTGAGGAGAACCCCTTGGTGGAATACGTCTCACAAGGGTGCACTTGCTGGCTACATTTTTTGGGATGTCAATGTCTCAAAAACCTCTAATACGACAAATTGCATATATTTACAAAAAGTTTAAATATGGATACATACCACAGAGCTCTGGAAGCAGTTTAGATGAAAATGACAGGCAGATTACTATCACTGTGTGCATGTGTGTGTGTGCGTGTGGGGTGGGGTGAAGATAGACTCAAGCTGCATTCCTTCTTCCAACAAGCATCCTGGTCACTCCAAAGCAAATACAAATATGACTCAGTCATTGCACATGCTGGTGTGAATGACCTGAGACGTACCTCCCTGGACTACATGAAAAGAGACATAGAGGAGCTCTCTGATCATGTAGCCCAGGCTGGTATGACCCTGACCTTGAGCAGCATCTTACCCTCACCTAGAATGATGCCACAGTACAAAGACAAAATGATCGATTTTAACAATTGGCTAAAATTTTGGTGTCATTCAAAGGGGATCCAGTGTCTGTCAGCCTGGGATGACATGCTCGACAAGCCACGTTGTCGCTAGGGACGGCTTGCACCTGTCACCAGTGGGCTTTGGATATTGGCAAAGGCTCTTGCCACCCCATAGTGCCTTTTTAGGCAAGGCTCAAAAGTCAAACCCACCCCATAGACAGCACAAGGAACAAGAAACTAAGGGTAATGCTGCTAAGCCAGAAGTCTTAACCTCAAGATGCACGACTCAAGCTCTCCTCAGTATGGAGAACATCGATATCTGTGCAGTGACAGAAACCTGGTTCAAGGCTCCAGAGAGCACCCCAGCACTACCAGGCTATACCTCATATCATGCTTTTCGGCCCCAAAACCCGGACCGAACTACAAAAGGAGGGGGAGTTTCCATATTTATCAAGGATATCCACACCTCCGGGTTAGTGGCATTGCACAAAGTATCGGAGACCATCCATGTGCAACTAACAGTGGGCAAGACTGCTTTTCAGTTTATAGCATCCTACAGACCACCCTCTGAAAGTCAGGAATCCCACTCTGCTTTCCTGAAATCATTGGAGAACATGAAGATCTCTCTGAACACCATTATATTGGGCGACTTCAACTACCCAAACATTAACTGGGAGCACTACTCAAGCCCCAGCACCTTAGCCCAAAGGTTCCTGGAAATTATAAACTCAAATGCTATGGAACAACTAAGTCACCACTGCCACAAGAGGGGACAACATACTAGACCTGATCATTACCAACATGGGGACTCTATGCTCCACACCAGAAGTATATCCCTCATTGGTAAGATCAGACCATAAATTAATCTCACTGGATGTCTACATCCCGACCCCACCCCCAGCCCAGAAAACCAGTGGAAAAACTTCTCAAAAGCAAACTTCTCACTTCTCAAAACTGAAGTGGAATCCTTCAAGGCCCCAGGGCCAGTGAAAACTACGGCCCAAACTGCAGAATCCTATATAAACGCATTCTACGGACATCTCCAGGAATGCATGGATCATGCTATCCCAAACAAAACCAAGACCCAATCATCCAAAGGCAGGCATCCAGTCTGGTGGACCCCTGCCATAAATAAACTGTACAACAGAAGGAGGAAGCTACTACTACATGATAGAGCAAAATCCCTAATAGGGAAAGCATCTCTGATCAGTACTAGCAAAAAATTACGATACCTCATAAAATCCTCCAAGGCCAGCTTCGAGAGAAAAATTGCACAGGACACCAAAGACAATCATAAGGCTTTTTTCAGTTATTTTAGAAACCTGGGATGCAACTCCCAGACTTGTTCTGAGTTGATTCTAAACGACAAAAAATACACTGAACCCACAGACATCGCCAATATCCTGGCAGACAGGTTCAGTGCAAACTTCTCCACCCCTTCCCCAAAAGAGCAAGTATCTATCCCAGCAGAGGGCTGCCTCCCAAACATCTCTGATGCTCAGGTGAAGGCTGCCCTCTTCAAAGCAAAAAACACTGCTTCCATGGGATCAGATGGCGTCCCAGGTTGCATCCTACATGAACTCCAAGAGGAACTAATCCCTCAAATAAAACAGCTATACAATCTCAGCCTCACTACAGGATATGTGCCCACAGAATGGCGTATAGCAACAGTGGTCCCACTCCACAAAGGTGGAGCCTCTACGGACCCTGGAAACTATCGCCCCATAAGCCTGACTAGCTTAGTCTGCAAGGCTATGGAGAGGATCATGGAGCTCATAAACAAAGACATTGGGGACCTACAGACACTAGATCCTACCCAGTTTGGCTTTGTCAAGGGCAGATCCTGCCTTTTGAACCTGGCTGACTTCTTCGAAACAGTCACCAAAGCCATAGATGAAAGGAAGGTAGTCCACACAGCCTATCTGGACCTTGCAAAGGCATTTGACACAATACCACACTCGGGCATCATAGATAAGCTATCCAGCTTAAATATAAACCCCTATGTCACAAGATGGGTCGCAAACTGGCTCAAAGGCAGAACCCACAGAGTGAGAGTTGCTGGAGCCATGTCAGACTCGAAACCAGTCACAAGTGGCGTCCCACAGGGTTCTGTCCTGGGACCACTCTTGTTTGGTATATACTTTTCCGAGGTACAGGCAAACGTGGGAGGACTATGGTTCACCAAGTTCGCAGACGACTGCAAACTGGGCGCCATAATCAACTCTCCAGCTGACACAAACATCCTTCAAAAAGGTCTCACAGAGACAGATAACTGGTGCCAGCGCCATGGTCTAAAGCTAAACGCCAAAAAATGTATAGTCATACCCTTTGGCAAAAACAATGTGCCCACAAATTACCACATAGGCGGAAACCCATTAAGTACAGAGAAAGTTATTAGGGACCTGGGGACCCAAGTTGATGGCAATCTCTCCTTTGAAAACCACATTGCCAAAGTGGTTAGAAAGACCTTCTACATAGCCCACCTCATCACGAAGGGTTTCACATCTAGATCAAGAGAGGTAATCGTGCCCCTTTTATTCATCCCTCATCAGGCCCATCATAGAATACAATGCCCCTTTTGGGATGTACCTTACCCAACACCTGCAGCAATTAGAAAGACCCCAAAAGTATCTCACCAAGAGGATCAACGGTCTCAAACAGATGCCATATGCTGCTCGGTTAAAAAAACTCCAGCTCTACTCAGTTGCATACCACCTACTTCGAGGCGATCTATGCCTGACATACAAAGCTATGTCAAATCCAGAATTAATGGACATGCTCCACCTCAGTAAATCTAAATCCCTTAGAGCCACACGCTCGAGGGACTTGAACCTCAGCACAGAAATAAACAGAACTTGCTGGAGGGACAGGTTCATAACCCAGAGGCTCCCTTCGCTCTGGAATAGAATTCCAGTTCATGTGAGGCAGAGCACCTCACTGAATCTCTTCAAGAAGAATCTCGATAGGTGGATGGGGGATCGTAGGTTTGTCCCAGAGATTACTCCCGTGTCACTATTAGACAGAGGCACAGTAAACTAAACCTTAAAGGGCACACAGTATACTCAAATCAAGGGGTGGTGTAAAGCAATACAGAATCGGGCTAGGCTTATAATTGCCTCAGGGCAGATAGCCTAGTATGAACCTAACATCCTCAGCACAAAAGCAAGCCCCTTCTCAAAAAGATTTTCACAAAAAGTACATATCAAGGCAGACAAAGATCCCTTGCAGATAATTCACAAGCATTATGAATGCTACTGCAGCAACAAACCTTGCAATGAAGAGTATAGCTGAGAGCATACTCACTACATCCACAAATATTAATTTAGGGTCACTACACCAATACAAGTTCTAATTCACAAGACTTAGCCAGAGACAGCAGTCCACCTTCTAATTCAGACACCCACAGCTCTAAGACATCACTAACACAAAACACATCTCCCCCTAGCTTAACACACCAGATGACATGCAGCAAAAGGGACAGAAGCCTTTTTTGGCTTAATGATCTCTAGCAAGTGTGTCCTGCGCACTGGGGCCAAAAACAGTTTGTCCTTGTCTTCTATCAGCAAAGCCTATGGAGCTCTAAATGGTAGTTTCCCCCTTGACTTCAGGCTCCCTGCGAGAGGTATCTGAAACATGTAGAGGCTTCCATGTCCCACTTGAAAAACAGTGTTGCACTTACTGCAGGTTTCTGATGCATGCCTCGTTCTCTCTCTCTCTCTGTATACCCAACCAAGACAAAGAATGCAGGAAGGCCTGGGTAATGCATGATATGAGCTATGAGTGCTAATATGAATTAAGTAGTTTCTGAAATCTTATGTTTAGTATGGTGCCAATACTGATTTGAAGAGTCAAATTCTAAAAATGTAAATTCCGTAACGGTCTCAGTCATACTCTGCAGATAATGAAAACTGTACAAAGCTGAAGCTCAACAGAAAGATTATATAGCTACAACATGAAGTCTAAGTGAAAAAGTTAACTTACCATGTGGAGGTATAGCAGGTCTCATCCCCGGCTGCTGAGGGGGCATTCCTTGCTGTGGTGGCATCATACCCCCAACAGTTGTACCAGGGAGAGCACCCAAAGACGGATGTCCTTGTCGAGGTATGTTACGTTGGTACTTTGTCATTTGAGACCGTCTTTCCTCCTAAGAAAGGCAAAACAGTAATTGAAAGAAACCAATAAGTTAACTCAATGTAACTTACGTAACAGTGAAGTTAAACTGCAGAAGAAAACATATATGGTTTCACATAATTTCTAAATAGGGACTTTACCTGCATGTAATGTAGACACCTTCCTACCTAGTAAATCACTCAGCCTTTAAACAGTAAAGTATAGATAAAAATATTTTGACTCACCAGTGATATATCCTCATCGGGATGGATCAACTTACTAGTTGCACTAGCTATACTAAGGGTGCCAGGCTTACTCGTGACAGGAATGACAGACTTTGGAACTACGCTGTTTGTTGTGCTTGTAGTTGAAACAGTAGACTGGATATAAGCTGGGAATGTGGGTTTTAAAGATTCCGTGGATGCTGTGGGTGTACTGTTCAAAGGTTTGAAATCTGTGCCAACTGGCCCAGAAACAGCAGATTGTGCCTGCAAAACAAAAAGCATGTCAATGCTTCCCAACTCTACATAAAACAGTGTAGATCAGTATACTACTTACTAGGAAAAAGCAAAGACCTTTTGAGTTAATTACTCCTGACTGTTTAATTGCTACATAGACAGTAGGAACATAGAGTACAATTTTATTAATTAATAAGTTGGTGGGCTGAAGTAAAGGACAATTAGCAGCCATGACGCAAGTCCACTAAAGCAAAACTGATAGTGGTAAAAAATACAAAATACCAGAGTAAAATATGCAAAATATCACAAAAAACACATGCATACACTGAAGCAGAGTGAGTTGAGCATTGCACAGAGATTGACATACAGCTACAGAATGTCACGAATGGCATCCAAGTAACACAGCACCAAGCTACCACTACAAAAAGGCAACACTAGAGCTCAACAACAATGGAACTTAACACTGTTATGGAATAGAACCACTTTACTTTAAAAATCATAAACCGTTGAACTTCACACAAGTTTTTGCTATGATGTGCAATCCAGTAACAGAAACCAGCATGCCCCCAGGGGATCCAAAATGAAAGATGGCAGCAGACACTAGTGAGAAACTCCTCATTCTTTTCCTAGACAGGAAATATATCAGTTATTTAGATGTGCCACCACTTTTTGTGACAGATATCAAGTTTTGTCCCCCTTTTTCTTGAATGCCCAGTGAATTTTATCTGGATTAAAACTTCCTTGTTACCTTAAATTTGGAGTCACAAAGGAAAAACTGAGGGCCTCAAAACCTCTTTAGGTGAAAATGTTAAGAAAAAGGGCAAGCAGCATCTCTGACACAAACCTCTCCTTGAAAACTGATAAAGTAAAACTAATAGGATACTTGTACAACAGAACTGCTTTAAGTAAACAGACATACTAAAAACTAATTAAACAAATTACAGTTATGTGTACTTACCACAAATGTAGATGTTCGAATGTATTCACTGTTGCAGTCCTACCTTGTGGGATTTCCTGCTGTGGAAGCTCTTGGCCAGCCCAACTACAACAGAATGCTTTCTCTCCTCCTGGAGCAGGCAGATCCCCTACCTGATGTCACTACACTTGGCTATAAGAGGAGCCCGTTGGCACCATGACTTCAGTACTACTTCTTGTTGTCCCTAAAGTTAGGAGCCCCCTCAAAGGGTTCCTGAGGCCAAGGGTCTGGGACCCTGTAATCCAGGAAAAAGGAGAAAATAGAAAGAGGGTTAACTTGACTGAGAAGGAAAATGTCCCAGTCTACACTGTGGGCTTCAGAGCATAGCGAAAGAATACTGCAATGGTGAATGCACTTCAACTTCTCCATTTATGTTAAGCATA